>NW_006921719.1:5752622-5771702 GCF_000298275.1 Orycteropus afer afer
TATCACTACAGAAGTAGATTGCCCAACCTTCCTTCCAAGGAGTGGCTGGTGGGTTTGAACCACCAGCCTTCTGGCTAGCAGTCAAGTGCCTTAGGCAATAAGCCTATAGTGTGATTTTATTCAGTGTTTCTTACCATAAGCAGAATGTGTTGTTTGTTAGCTTGAAGCTGAGTTGTTCAAGTTTTTCACACTGTAACACCTGCACTGCTTATACTCTCAACAATCTGTCTAGCAAAAGAAGTCATGCCACTATAAATTCTTATCCAAGAAAGAAGAGGAGAAAGGCTCTAGGCATGGCTGTAAAGATGAAGATCAACAAGGCTATGATAATGAAAATAAAATTGGCAAAAAAGCATATGAGTGGAGTAGTGGGTAAGGCATTTGGCTGCTAACCAGAAGTCAGTGGTTCAAATCCAACAGCCCCTCTATAGAAGGAAGGTGGAACAATCTATTTCTATAAAGATTTATAGCCTTATAACTCCAATGGAGGTTTCTGTGAGTTGGAATCAACTCGATGGCAGTGAGTTTAGTTTGATTTTTTTTTTTTTTTTTTTGTGGTTTATATGTAAGAAAAGGTGTTGGTGGTGTTTTTACCTTTGGAAATCATTCTTCAAGTTGATTGACTAAATAAGAGCTGTACTTCTAATAAAACAGAAAATTTTTGGGTAGAGAACACTCAGTGAAAGTTCATTTGTGTCTATTTAAAATAAATAATTTAAGCAAACAATGAAACCAACAAAAACATTACTATGAAGTAGATTCTGACCCATAGCAACCATATAGTACAGAGTAGAACTGCTCCAGAGTTTCCAAAACTGTGAATCCTTATGAAAGTAGACTGTTGCAATGTTTTTTTAGTTGGTGGATTTGAACTGGTGACCTTTTGGTAAGGCATGCAGCCTTTTTAAAAACTGAATAGCAAGGAGACTACTGTGAGTATGTCAATGCCATCAAGGGCTAGTTTCATCAGTTCAGATACAGACTTGGCTTACATAACGTGTATATAACTGGAGGAGCAGGAAGCGGCAATATTAAAGCTGCTGAAAAATTCAGAGATGAGCTGGACAAAATGAAGAGGAAGACGAGAAGTTGTCAAAAATTATAGTGAAAAGATTAGCTAGAGTTTTTTCTAAACTAAACCAAGGGCTTCAGTTGCTTGAAAACATGGACCTAAATGCTTATCACTTTGCTAAAGTTGATAAACAGATTCAGGAAGCAGTGAAATGTTACCACAAAATAAAGGAAGAAAGAAAAGGATCATACAGACTACTCTCACTAATTTCCACCCTAGAAATGCCATTCCCATTCCCAGGGGTAATCTAGATGATCCAAAACCTTCCACAAGTGGACTTATTCCTGCATCTGACAAAAATGCCAACATCATCTAATCAATATCATCATCATCATCATTAATCATCATTGGAGTAAATTATTATATGTATGTATATGTTAAGGAACTTCTGGTGGCACAGTGCCTAAGGTGCTTGACTGCTAGCCAGAAGCTTGGCAATTCAAACCCACAAGCTGTTCTGCAGAATCTTGGAACCCAATGGAGGTCACTGTGAGTCTGAGTCTACTCAATGGCAGGGTTTTTTTTTTTTAAATGTATGTTAAAACATGATTGTAAGTTTATATATAATGTTTCCAACCCCCCAAAGACAGATCGTATTTATAAAGATATTGATAATAAATGGTAAAAAATAATGAAATCTGAAAAAAAAAAAAAAAAAGGTATTTGACTTATGTCAGAACTGACTTACAGTGAAGTTGTCAGAACAAAATCCTGTCATAAGTGAGAGTCCACCTGTATACAATTCCAGATGTGGCCAAAGTATGTGGGCCCAGGCGTCCAGCTAATTTGATTCCAGGAATTAAAATTTAGACAGAGATGGCATTATCCATTTTCAATCATGGCCAGTTTTATTTACGTTTATTTGATTAGAAGTAAAGATCAGTCTTTACCCAAATGTTTATCAACAATTCATGATTTCTCTTTTGTATATTGTCTTTCTGTTCCTTTGGTCATTTTCTTGCTGGGGAACTGGAATTCTTCTTTCAAATTCTAGTTTTTTTTTTAATTGTGATTTGGGTGAAAATTTCCAGAGCAAATTCACTTTCCATACAGCAGTTCACATACATTAGTGGGATTTTAAATGCTAAAATGTACAACGTTTTATGATTTACAGCAAATAACTTTTTTCTAGTTTGCCTTTTAAACTTGTTTATGGTAAATGTCTGTAGGATTGCTCAATGACACGGGGGGGTGAAGTAAGCTATTGTACTGGGAGTGGGAGGAAAGGGGACCATTTGGGGTAGCCCCCATGAGGGAGGGAGAAGGAGTGATTGGGGACATAAGGAGTACCCTGGGCAGCACTGAGTGCCCAGCCATGGTTGAACACCATGCATTTATATGGTAGCATTCTGCAAGATTGACTGATTTTTATCTTCAGCAGGACTTGACTACCCATGTGTGAGTGCATGCATTAGATTGATCTGGACTTGGAGTTCTGCATTTTGGAGAACGTCAACTGGCTCTTGACAAGACAGTTAAGAGAGCAAGAGTGAAGGCATAAGTGACAGACCAGGGGCTGGGTTGAGGTCTGGGAGAAGAGGAAAAATAAGGGCCTAGAGGTGTGTTAAGTTAATTGGAACAAAAGGTTACGTGCTTAGCCCAGTGTATAATACGTAGACCTGCTGAACACTGTTAACTTTGACAGCATGTGTGGTGGTGGTTAATAGTGAAGATTGCAGAAAAAGCCAGTCACAGAAACATAAAGAAAAGCAAAACGAATCTGTGTTACAAATCAGTGCAGCAGTACTGGGAAGGAGTCCCACAGCCTTCTAGCACGCTGGTGATGTTGCTTCTTGGTCTGGGTGCTGATTATACAGATGTTTTCAATTTGTGAAAATTCACCTATTTGTACACTTATATATATACTTTGCTCTGTGCACATTCAATAAAATGTGAAGGGAGGGAAAAGAGAGATGAAGGAACAAAGGAAGAAACAAACAGTGCACACAGACTTGGTCCAGTTCACCTGTTTTCAAATCCACCCCTGCCACTTAATAGCTGGGGGACCTTGGGAAAATTAATTAACTGCGCTGTGCCTCTTGTTTCAAATCATTAAAATGAAAATAATAGCGCCTATAACACCAGCCACTCCTCAGAAGGAAGGCTGGGCAATCTACTTCTGTAGTGATAGTGCCTAGGAAACCCAAGGAGGGGTCATTACGAGTCGGATCCGACTCGACAGCAGTGAGTTTTTAGTTTATAACATGAGTGCTGTGAGGATTAAATAAGTCAGTACTATACATGTCAAACACTCTGAATTGTGCCTACGTATTAACCCCCTAAGGGTTAGCTGTTCTTGCTAGGAATGGTTATTATTGCTGTAAATGAAAATAGGTAGGAGAATGAAGTGATGAGTTGGGAAGTTGTGGTCGGAGAGAACTCGTGGATACTCTGTAAAATGACATGGACGCAAGTATGGCCGTGCTGTGGTGCCTGGAGTGGAGTGGAGGGAGCTGCAGATCATAGTCAGAATTAAAAGGACAGACGTGTGAGCTGGTGGTGTTGCCATGTGAACTTTCGTGTTGCCCAGTGGTAGAACTTAGGATAGAGAAGAATGAACTTGGGGTGCCCAGGTTGTTATTGAAGGTGAGTGATCTTGGGGTCGGGAAGGTGGCAGGGGTGGCATCACTGGGTCTTGGGAACCAGAGGTGGAGGGCTGTTGGGAATGACAGTGATGGTGGATTCAGCAGCCGTCTCCCTCTGGTGGAGTGATCAATAGGAGGTCAGCTATAGCCTCTGCAGAGTTCCTATTCCAGGACCTCCCCAGGAATCTCTGTGCCTGCACAATCATGGCCCAGGGAGGTGTCAGAAGCCAGGTGACGTTTGCTGTGCTGTCAGTGAAGTGTGGGTTAGTGTTTGCTTCTGTGTATTTTTAGATTTTTATTCTCACTTGGCTGCTATCTGTGATGGTCTGCCTGGCTCCCTGTCCTGACTCCCTCCTTGAACCCTGGCTTGTTCAGTCCTACCAGACCTCTGCACACTGTGGGCCAATTCTCTCCCTTCGCCCTCCATTCAACTGGAGGAACTCTAGGCCTCATCCCTATTTTTAATAACTCGGCCTTTTTCCTTGGACACACTCACCTTAAATTCCATTTCCTTTTTCACTGTGGGTCTTGCTCTTATACCCTACCCTGGCTATGTGCCAGCCTCCCCAGCTTCTCCTCGACTGGGGTTTGGGGCCTACTTTGCATTCGGCCACTCCTTTTTGTTGACGCCTGGCCTACAGTTGAAACTCTACTCCCTGACATAGGTTCTCCTGCACTAAGGTGTCTGCCTGAATCCTTTGCTATTGTCTTCACCCTACCCTACTCCACCCCTCCCATGTTGTCGCCTTGTCCCTGTTGCTGAATCTTTCTATCCAGCCCCTGTCAGCGTTGTTGCTTGGGGATACAGTGCTCTTCCTAATGATGAGATCTTGCCTCTCCCATTTTCTGAGTTGCTGGGCACCTACTCCACCTTAGTGAGTCTGTGTGGCTTCCCAGCCAATTCCTCCTGGCCAGCCTGCCCTTTGTTGTCAGGGTTCCTGTTCTGATAGTAGGTACATGAGGGAAGACAGGTTTTGAGTCCTGTGAAGAGAAAATAAAAGGAAGTGCCCTTCCCACAACTTCTGTCCTTCTTTTTCCTCCTGGGATGTATGTGTGTTTGCATGTGAGAGGTCTTTTGTTGTTTTGTGGTTGTTAGGTACCATCAGGTTGGCTTTGACTCATAGCGACACTATATACCACAGAAGGAAACAATGCCTAGTCCAATTCCAGTAATATACCAGACAATGTTTCACTGTTATTCATAAGGTTTTCAGGGGCCAGTTTTTTTTTTCCCCCTCAGAAATAGATGGGCCTGGTCCTTCTTACTAGTCTGTCTTAGCTGGAAGCTCCACTGAAACTTGTCCACCATGGGTGACCCTGCTGGTATTTGAAATATTGGTGGTATAGCTTCTAGCATCACAGCAACATACAAGCTACCACAGTACAACAGATTGACAGATGCATGTTTTGTTGTTTAGGGGTGGAGATGCTCTACTGAAGAAGAATAGGAAAAGTGAAGAGTAATTTTCGTTTGTGACCAGGCAAAGGAAGTCTTAAACAGCTAACCTAGAGGTCATTCTACTTCTCTCTACAATACATGAGACAAAAAACTAGGCTTCCTCTCTTTTGAATGTTGACTATTATAGAAAGAAAACCCTTTTGGGTTGTAGGTGCTATAGAATGTTTTGTAATCAGATCATCAAAATACAATTGGCACCTCTTGTATGCCTCAGCTGCTGGTGGGTACCTAGAAAATACTCAAATGGTGGGAGGAAGAAATGAACTGGTCAGAGCAATCCCTCAAAGGCTAATAAACCAAAACAAACCCATTGCCATTGTGTGGATTCTGACTCATAGTTGACCCTATGAGTAGAACTGCCTTATAGGGTTTCCAAGGTTGTAAAAGACCTCAGCTGATACCTGTAATGGTCTGTAATTGTTTTTCCTAGCCAGTCTTCATCAAGATAGTAAGATTTTCTCCGGACTGTGGTAGGCTGCCATGTCTACTATGACAACATCCAACCAAATAAAAAACAACCATGCTACCCTGCTGGTGAGAATGTCAATTGGTAAGAGCATTTTGGAAAACTAGTTGGCAGTATTCACTAAAGTTAAATGTATGTATAGTCTATGACACACCAATTTTACTCCTAGATTTATATCCAACTGAAATGTGTACATATGTTCACTAAAAGACACCTTATGTGATATTCACAAATGTATTCTTTGTAACAGTTGAAAACTAGAAGTAGCCCAAAAGTCCATCAAAAGAATAAGGTGTGGTCTAAGCATGCAATGAAATACTCTAACAATGATAATGAAAGCACTGTTGGTACGTGCAGCAGAGATGGATCTCATTAACATAATGTTGAGTGAAAGATGCCAGACAAAAACGGTCATATATCATATGATTTTGGTTTATAGAAAGTTCAAAACCAGGCAAAACTATGTTATCAAGGGTCAGGGATAGTGGGGAGAGGGAGGGATTTGGAGAAGGCATGAAGGCTACTGGGTGCTGATAAAGTTTTACTTCATGACCTGGGTGGTGAAGTGAGTTTACTTTGTGGTAATTCATTAATCTACTCACTTATGATCTGACTTATGATCTGTATATTAGTTTCCTAGGATTTACATAGCAAATAACCATAAAGCGAATGGCCTTAAACAGTAGAAATTTATTGTCTCACAGTTCCGGAGGCCACAAGTCTGAATTCCAGGTGTTGGTAAGGCTAGGCTCTCTCCACAGGCTCTAGGGGAAGTTCCCTTCTTGGCTCTCCCAGCTTCTGATGACTCAAGGTGTTCCTTGGCTTGTAAATGCAGCGTAACTGGAGTCACATGTCTGTTTGTCCTCTGTCCAGTTGTGTGTCTCTTGTCCTCTTTTATAAGGACACCACTCAGATTGGATCAGCACTCACCTTACTCCAGTATGATCAATCTTATGTTAATTGCTAACATCTTCAAAGACCCTTTTCCAGACAAGGTCACATTCACAGGTCCTGGGGACATGTCTTTTCAACACAACTTTTTTTGGGGACATAATTCAATCCATAACAGTATGTATTATACTTGAGCCAGAGTTTTCATGGATGTATATGTTCCTTCTGGTCTCAGGGGATTTTTCATGTGCTTTTGGCCTTCGTCTAAAATAGTGTTTCAGTCCCTTTTCACTCGATTCCTTCTTATCCTTTGGGTCTTAGATTAAAAGTGAACTGCTCAAGGAAGCCTCTCCGATGAGCTCTGTTTCTCCCTTCCTCCTACAAACTCACGAAGCCAAGCCTTATAAGCTTTCTCAGCACCATGTGCTGAACCACAGCTGATTTCACATTGGATCTGAGTGTGAGTATTTGATACCTTCTCCTTGTGATTGGTAAGCTCCAGGACAGCAGAGATTGGGCCTCTTTATGCCAACCAGGTGCCACATGCCTGACCATAGTAGAGGTAGAGGCTCATTGATAGCTGTCAAATGGATAGACTGAATGGGATGGCTTTAAAGAAGCAATCCTTTTTTTCTCCACATTTTCAAGCTCTGGTGGCTGAGTGCTTAAGGCATTTGACTGCTAACCAGAAGGTTGATGGTTCAAACCCACCAGCTACTCCTCAGAAGGAAGATTGGGTAATCTACTTTCATAGAGATACCTCCTCAGAAACCCAAGGAAGGGGTCACTATAAGTTGGGTCTGACTCAATGGCTGTGAGTTTTGTTTGTTTTGTTTTTTCAAACTTCAGTTAGAGGAAGTGTGTGCTTGCAGAAGTCATGAGATTGATGTCCCTATGAAATTGCATAGGATATTTTTTAAATTACAGCACCTGTAGGAGCCTTAAAATATGACCTGTAAGAAAACTTCAGGGGAATCAGTGCTGGCTAATCAGTGTCCCTTAACCTAGTTCTGTGCCCACTGGTCATGTTTCTGAGAATGAACAGTTTTATGAGATGACTTCATTTGTTCTGGACTTTCTCATAAAAATCTTAAGGCCAAGTCTATTTTAAGCCTGAGAAATGTGTGCTGGCAGTTAGTTCCAGAGTTCCTATATCCTTTTTCTCTCTTTAATATCAAGTTCTTGGCAGTCCTCCCTTCCCTCTCTCCATTAAACTGCTCTTGGAAACAACTTAAATGCCTTCTATACTGATTTTCTCCAAACTTCAGTTTTTTTTTTAACTAGATGTAGGAAAATGGCATGTTCTAATTTACCATTCTAACTTGACAGGATTAAGCCAAAAACAAAGTTCAGATCAACCCATAGGAAGAAGAATTTGAGATAAGATATTTGCATTTAGATTTTATTTGCTGGATGATTTTTGTAAAGTTTTTTCCTTCTTGGGTAATGTGGTTAGAACAGGCTTTGGAGACTGATACTGGTGTCATTCCCAGCCCAATCACTCCCTGCCTTATTTTATTTTTTTTGTAGGTAGAATTCTGATTTTATTCTTCTTTAAAATTTTTAATTTTAATTGTGATTTGGGTGAAAGTTTACAGAGCAAATTCACTTTTCATACAGCAGCTCACATATACTGCCTCATGACATTGATTGCAATTTCCCACAATGCAATAGCTCTGCTCCCACTTCCATAGTTACCTCTTCCCTGTGTCCTTCCCTCTCATACACTCCTGCCCTCTGAGCTGTCTCCCTGTGCATATACAAAGCTTCTATTCTCACATGATTGATCTCTCCAAGGAGTGTATCTACCTAATGTGAATTGTTCAGCTCATATGCTTGTCTTTTGTTTGGCTGGAAGCCACAGGAGTGGGTTCAATTCCAGACCTGAAAGGCAGCTAGGGCCATAGTCTCAGGGGTTACCAGGCTCTATCAGACCAGCAAACCTGGTCCTTTTTTTTTTTAAATGATTTTTGAGTTTTGTTCTACATTGTTCTCCCACTCTATCCAGGATCTCCTACAGAGATCTCCCTCCTAATGGCTGACAGTGGTAGCCTGGCACCATCTAGTTCTTCTGGTCTCATAGTTGTGTAGCTGGAGATCATATGGTGTACCAGTTGCTTGGGCTAACTGTTTCCATGTGTCTTTGGTTTTCTTCATTATTCTTTGCTCTAGATTAGGAGAGACCCATTGTTGCATCTAGATGGCTGCTTGCAAGCTTTTAAGATGCCATTCGCTACTCTCCACAGTAGGATGTGGAACAATGTTTTGTGTAGTATGTTATGCCAGTTGAGCTGATGTCCCCTGTGACCATGGTCCTGAGCCCACAGGTCCAACTACTCACTTCCTCTAGGTAGCTGGCCATGCCAAGAAGTGACTACAACCTTGCCCCTTGTTGGCTCTACTATATATCTGGGAATTCCTACTAGAAGATACCAATACACTTGGGGAAACATTGTCTGCCAATCCTGTACATGGTCTTGCACTTCCTGCTTTTTGACTTTGGCAAGTCACATAACCTCTCTGACCTTCGTTTTTCTTCCTTTTTTTTTTTTTGGCAAAATGGGCATAGTTGTCCAGACTAAATTAAATTATGAATGTAAAATGCTCTGCTCAATGCCCAAAAAATCACAAGCACTCAGTAAATAGCAGTTGCCTAAAGCAAAAGTTTCAACTTTGCTGTTACAAAAAGAATGTTTGTAATATACATTATCTGTCTGCAAAGAGTATATGGAGGCAGCATCTTCTGACCTCCTCTGATCTCAGGAGGGAGAAACAGTCACCATCAATAGCACAAGGCTTATTCTTTTTTTTTTTTTTTTCCTTTTAAAAGCATTTTATTGAAAAACAATTTATAGTGAAATACACAAAACTAAAGTGACATAGGTCAAAGCATTTTTTTTTTTTTTTTTTTTGCTGTGTTCCCTCCTCTCCCCTCCCATCCCTGGCAACCAACAAAGAAAGTTTCCCTCCATATATAAACCTTTCCTTGACCCTCCACAACAATGAAATAATACTATATTTGTCCTTTTGTGATTGACTTATTTCACTCAGCATAATGTCTTCCAAGCTCATCCATATTATGCGGTGTTTTGCAGACTCTACATTATTATTTAGTGCTGCATAGCATTCCATTATGTGTGTGTACCATAGTTTGGTCATCCACTCTTCTGCTATAAATCTTAGAGATAAGTCCCTTGCCAGATATGTAATTATCGGCAAATATGAATTTGTTGCTGTCATTTTTATTACGTGTTTTTTGTGGTGCCAATTTCTTTGTTCCATATAATTTTCTATACTGAGCTCGTTTTGTTTATGAATCATGTTATCACTTCTTTCATTGCTATTGTTTTAGTATTTGCTGAATATTTCTGCTGGTTATCTTTTTTGATGTGAAGGTTTATCATTTTTCTTTGAGGTTACCCTGTGATTTACAGTTTTCTTTCCAAGTTTAGAATGGTCCGTTGTATCTTGTCGTTGTCTTGACTTCCCTACCATTTGGAAGTTGTGTAATGATATAGTTTATCCCTCTTTTTGGTTTGTAGTTACCCTCATTTGTCAATTGATGTCTCTGGTTCCCTGTTTACAATCTTGTAGACTTATTTACTTTGGATACTTCCATAGCTGGGTTGGTTTCTGGGTTATATCATCATGTGTGTTAATTGTCAGTTGTTGTTGGCTGTTGGTTGCTTCTCTGTCCAAAGGGCTCCCCTTAGCATCTCTTGTAGAGTT
The DNA here is from genome assembly GCF_000298275.1 of Orycteropus afer afer. NCBI lineage: Eukaryota > Metazoa > Chordata > Mammalia > Tubulidentata > Orycteropodidae > Orycteropus > Orycteropus afer. Next base: position 5,762,825 of record NW_006921719.1, read on the forward strand.
GGTCTGGTTTTAACAAATTCCCTTAATTTCTGCTTATCTGGAAACATCCTAATTTCACCATCATATTTGAGGGACAATTTTGGTGGGTACATAATTCTTGATTGGAGATTTTTCTCTTTTAGGGTTTTATATATACCTTTCCATTGTCTTCTCGCCGGCATGGTTTCTGTTGAGAAATTCGAGCTTAGTCTTATTGGTTGCCCCTTGTAGATAACTTTTCATTTTTCCCATGCTGTTCTCATGATTCTTTCTTTGTCTTTGTTTTTGGTAACTTTGATAACAATATGCTGGGTGATTTTCTTTTGGGGTCTATCCTGTTTGGGGTTTGCTAGACTTCTTGAATGGGTACATTCTCATCTTTCATCATACCAGGGAAATTCTCTTCCAACAAATCTTGGACAATTGTCTCTGTGGTTTTATTTGTCTTCTCCTGTTCTGGAATTCCAATGACATGTAAGTCATTCCTTTTGATATCCCACATGAACCTTAGCTTTCTTCATTTTGTCTTGATCTTTTTTCTGATTGATCCTTTTCCAAAGAAGTGTTCAGGTATTTGCCTTCAATCTCCCTAATTCTGTCTTCCATTGATTCAATTCTGCTCCTTTGCCCACTCAATGTCTTATCTATTTCTGAAAATTTAGTATTAATCTTCTGGATTTCTGTTTGTAGATTTTGTATCATTTCTAATTTTTCATTTATTTTGTCATTTTGTTCTTGTATCATCTTTTAAAATTGTTCTAGGGTTTACTCTGTGTTTTCCTTGATCTGTCTCTCAATTCATTGAAGGTACCTAAATATAGTTCTTTTGAATTCCTTATCAGGGAGTTCCAACTTTGCATCTTCCTCAGGGGTGTGTTTTGGGTCTGTATCCTGGTCCCTTGTTTCTCCTGTTTTATCTTCTTTGTCTCTGAGGCATTGTTACATTTTTGTGTTTATATTTAATTGATGATTGTAGGTGAGAGTGACTTGCCCATGATTCTCATTTTCTTTGTATGTTCTCTATACCAGCAGGGTACTGTGCTCCTCTATTTGCTAGTTGACAGCACTTAGACACTCACCACTGTCTCTTTTCCTGTTGTCAGCCTCTCATATGTCCCTGCTGACCTTGGCAAACAGAGCCTATTCTTAGGTCCCTGGAATCCGAATGAGAATGCTATCACTTTAAAATCCAAAATGATTGCCACTTGTAAAGATTCAAAATGGCTGTACCCTTGGTCACTTTAAATATCCAAAATGGCCAGTGCTTGTAAACATTCAAAATGGCTGTGCCCTCGATCACTTTAAATATTCAAAATGGCTGCTTCATGTGAACAATCAAGATGGCTGTGCCCTCCAGAGAGTGGCAAGTCAACAGCTCAGGTTGTCTCCCTCCTTGCTGTTTCCCTTCCTAGCCATAGGCCCCCAGCGCAGTTGTCCCTGTAGCCCTTGGTGATCAGGGCTGATCTTTAGGTCAAATCTCAGGTCCCAATACCACTTGGAAATATTCAGGCTATTGGTCCCTTCAGAGTAGCTGACAGTCCGCAGCTCCAACCATCTCCATACTTACTGTTTTTGTTCAGGTTTTTCCACTAGTTGGTGCCTAATCTACTTCTGAATAGTTCCTCTCAAAGCTCAGGGCTCCCGAATTATCTTCTGTATCCCTGTCAATTGATTTTTCTTTTCTTTGTTGAAAGGGGTCTGTGTTGCTTGTGTGCCTATTCCTCCATCTTGCTAGGCTTATTCTTATGAGGCCAGACATACCTCTGCCCTCCAACCTTTTTACTAATTCTGACACCAGCCTTCCCTCCCACGGCACTCACTGCCTCTCTGCTGGGTTCGATAATTCATTGCATTGGCCACACAGGACTCACAGACAGTACGATTATGGGATTTATTAGAGAAGTAACAGGCTACAACTGAGGTTCAGGAATGTGCTCAGGATACAGTTCTTCAACCAGGACAGTCTCCCCTCTGCTGTGCCCTCAGACACACCTCTCTGGCCTTTGGCCTCTTGGCCTGTCCTATGCCTGGCTTGGGCAAGTGTTACAAAGCTCTTTTAGCTCTGCCGATAGGTACACATAGGTATATCCCACTCCACCAGCAAACCTCCTTCCCAAGGCACTTAGCTTTCTCACTCCAGGGCCAGGTAAGCCTGTCGCTCTGTCTCACGTCTCTTGGTTCTACTGCTGGGGCGTCTCTCTGCTGGGGCATTTCTGCCGAGGAGGTTCAGTGCATGGATCTCAAGTCCAAAGACGTACTCCACTTCACCTCCAGGTCTTCTCTCTTGATGGGAGTGGTATCCCCTCTCTGCCTCTAGGAGGGCTCATTTTAAGCTTGGAAAAGTGACAAAACTAACCAACCCCAACATCAGTGTTCGACACACCTTATTTGCATGGTCTCGCCCAGTAATTGGGTGGGAGTTAAGAAGACTATGGCTAGAAAAGCCACACCAAGTAATTCACTGCATCTCACTGTCACACTCTAAAAAGTAGGTTAGGGCTTACTTTGTTTCCTTTTTATTGCTGTAAAAATAGATACGACAAAATATTTGCCAACTCACCATTTTTCACATGTACAATTCAATGACACCAATTACATTAGTCATGCTATATAACCATCAATAATATCCACTGCCAACTTTTCCATAGGGCCCGCTGTGTATAAATATATTTGAAAATTAATGGTGACTTAACAATGGTTATACCATACCCAATCATACACTATACTTTGGGAATGAAGAAGGAAATACATAGCATTATATTATAATCACCCCACTCCCTTTCTTACTTTGAAAACAAAAGAGAAGGTAGAGGAATTTTGGAGAACTGATCCACTGTTAATTCTAATAAACATTTCCTGAAAAACAGCCTATCCAGAATTATACCGAAGACTGGGGATGTTAACTAAATGTGAGCTCTTGTCATCTTTCTTTTTCCTCAGCAATTTCTGGTTTGTTTAGCATTAAAGCCTACACTACATGACACTGCATTTGTTATTGAGAAAAGAGGAAGCAAAGAGATGTTTTGCAAGGCATGGAAGATGCTGTTTACATACCACATTTATAGATTAGGACCTGTGATAGTTAAGGTTATATGTCAACTTTACTGGGCCTTGTCTTGAGTGGCTGGGCAGCTAGATATAGTTATTCCTCCTGGTGAGATTGTTAATCAACAATTAAATAATGTTAATCAAGATGTAGTAGGATAGAACAGAGACTTGCCATATTCTGGCTCTACCAGTATGCAACTTTTGAGCAAGTTACTAACTTCTCTGAGCCTCACTTTTCTTATTAGCTAAAAGGAGATAAAAAATTCTACTTTATAGAGATTTTGAGAAGATTAACTGAAATGATATGTGAAAAATAGTACTTTTCCTAATAGATAGTGAGATAAGGTAGATATAAAATAAATTCTTATTAGCTCTTTCTTCCCTTCTAATTTAGCCTACTTTCTGATCTGACAAGAATGAAGGAATTATGTTTTAAGGATTTTCTGTTGTTTCACTTTGTTGTTGTTATGTGCCGTCAAGTAGCCCCGACTCATAGCAACCCCTCCTTGGGTTTCCGAGGCAGTATCACTACGGAAGTAAATCGCCCCATCTTCCTTCTGAGGAGTGACTGGTGGGTTTGAACTGCCAGCCTTCTGGTTAGTAGTCAAGTGCCTTAGGCACTATGCTACCAAAGCTCCCCTGTTTTACTTTGTCGTTGTTGTTGTTATGTGCCGTCAAGTCAGCCCTGACTCATAGCGACCTCTCCTTGGGTTTCCGAGGCATTATCACTACAGAAGTAGGATTGCCCAACCTTCCTTCTGAGGAGTGGCTAGTGGGTTTGAACCGCCAGCCTTCTGGTTAGCAGTCAAGTGCCTTAGCCACTACGCTACCAGAGCTCCCTGTTTTACTTTAGCTGACTTAATTATTTTGAATATTGAAGAGAATGTAAAATTATAACAGAATACTGTTATATTTGTTGTTGTCGTTGCTGTTAGGTGCTGCTGAGTCATCTCTGACTCACAACAACCTTATGTACAAAAGAACAAAATGCTGCCTGGTCCTGTGCCAGCCCCATGATTCTTTCTATACCTGAGCCCATCATTGCAGCCAGTGTCAATCCATCTTGAGGGCCTTCCCCTTTTTCGTTGACCTTCCACTTTACCAAGCATGATATCCTTGTCTAGAGAATGGTTCCTTCTGACAACATGAGCAAAGTAGGTGAGATGAAGTTGGGCCATTCTCCCTTCCAAGGAGCATTCTGGCTGCACTTCTAGGATAGATTTGTTAGTTATTTTAGCAGTCAATGGAACTCGCAGCATTCTTCATCAACACCACAATTCAAAAGCATCAACTCTTACTCGGTCTTGCTTATTCATTGTCCAGCTCTCACATGCATAGGAGGCAGTTGAAAAATATTATGGCTTGGGTTAGGCACATCTTAGTCTTCAAGGAGATATCTTTGCTCTTGAGCACTTGAAAAGAGGTCTTTTGCAGATTTTCCCAATGCAATATGTTGTCTGATGTCTTGACTGCTGCTTCTATTGGTGTTGATTGTAGAACCAAGTAATAGGAAGTCTCGAGTGTTATATTTGTTATGTAACAAACTAAATCTCCCAAAGTTCCTAGGTTAAAACAATAATAGGAGCTCTGGTGGCCTAGTGGCTAAGGCATTTAACTGCTAACCATAAGGTTGACAGTTCAAACCCAACAACCACTCCTCGGAAGGAAGATTGGGCAATCTATTTCCATAGTGATACCACCTCAGAAACCCAAGGAGGGGTAGCTATGAGTTGGATCCAACTCGACGACAGTGAGTTTGATTTGATTTGGTTTTTAAACAATAATAATCAGTTGTCTGTCACAGTTTCTCCTGGCTGGAAGTTCAGGAACAATTTGGTTAGGTCTCTTAGAAGTTTGTAGTCAGATGTTGGCTGGGGCTACAGTCATCTGAAGGCTTGACTAGACTAGAGGATCTACTTCTAAGGTGATTCATGCATGTGGCTGGCCAAATTAGTGCTAGATGTTTTTGGAGGCCCGCTTTCTCTCCATGTGGGTCTCCCACAGGGCTGTCCAAGTAGTCTCACAGGTATGGTGCTTGGCTTCCCTGGAGAAATCATCCAAGAGGTCAAGCCAGAAGCTACAATGCCCTTTTGACCTAAGCTGGGAAGTCGCATACTCTGCCATGTTCTGTTGGTCACACAGATCAACCATGATTCCGTAAGAGAGGAGAGCACGAAAGATCTTGTGATGATCATTGCATCTTTAATTCATTGGTGGTTGTAAAAATTGATATTCTATCATCCCTTTTTCATTTAATCCTGAGATACTTCTATAAAGAGAAACTTCCCCTCATTAACTATGTGATACAGTTTGAACAGGATAGGTAAGATAAAGCTTATTCTTACCCTTCATTTACCAGTTTTCAGAATAATGATTTTGTTCTCTAGGATACTTCAAAGGGGACCAGTTACATTGTATTTATTTATTTTTTACTATTATGAGCTCAAGGATTTTAACGTACTTGACATGTTTCATTTTTCTTTTTCTTTTTTTTTTTTATTGTGCTTTGGGTGCAAATATACAAAGCAAATTTATTTTATATTCAACAGCTCATCCACATTTGATTTCATGCCCCAATTACCATCCCTGACCTTAACAAACTCTCCTCCCCTCCCATCCCTGTGACTCCCCACCGCCCCTGTGCTCTTCTGAACTATGCATTCTTGTCTGTCCAGCTTTCCCTGTATGTGAATACTGCCCTTCTGGTGTCTCATTTATCTAAGGGGTGCATCTCCCTAGAATAGGTGAGTGCACCACCCTGTGATAGGTGTTCTGCATGTTGGTCTTTCCACTGTTGGGCTGAGAGCCAATCCACGGGAGTGAGCATACTCGGCATGTTTTAATGTGTTGTGTTTATTATCTGTATTGATCTTCATGTATTAGTCTCCCCTTTAGATAAATGGCAGTGTACTATAAACACTTTTACCTTGTCTTCTCACTTAATGTATTCTTGAGGTCACACCATACTTGAATGTAGAAAAATTTCTGATTTTAAAAACTTGAGCTATAATTCTCATAATATCCAGCTTTTAAAATTATACGATGGCTTTAGTATAATCACAAAGTTGTGCAACCATTGTTATTTTTGTTAGCTGCTGTTAAGTCGATGCTCCCAACTGATGGCAACTCTGTGAACAATGGAATGAAAATTGATAAGGAAATTTAATTTCTTATATAATTAAATGTATTGATCTTTTTCCTCATTGCTTCTGCATTTTGAGTCATAGTGGCAAAAGTTTTCCCACTCCCAATTTATATAGGATTTACCCTTGTACGTAATGGTTTTATTTTTTACATTTAAATCTCTGATCCACTTGGCATTTATCCTGGTATACCGTGGCACTGTGGTTAAAGCATTGGGCTGCTAACCAAAATTTTGGTTGTTCAAACCCACCAGCTGTTCTATGGGAGAAAGGTAAAGCAGTTTGCTTCAGTGAATTCTTAAAGCCTTGGAAAGCCTATGGGGCAGTTCTACTCTGTCACACAGGGTCACTATGAGTCGGAATTGACTTGACAGCAGTGAGTTTTTACTGTGTGACGAATAGACCCACTTTTATCTTGTTTTCGCACATAGCTATTGGGTTATTCCTAGCACTACTTATTAATATGTCCTTTTCCTCCACTGATCTGATATGCTACTTTCATGGTAAATTAAATACCACACACAGTTGGGTCTATTTCTGGATTTTCTTTTTGTCCCATTGGTCTGTCTAATTGTGTGCCAGTCTATACTGTCTTAATTATAGAACTTTGTAATATGTTTTAATAGCTGGTCGGGCTAACCTTCCCTCATTTCTTTCCTTTTGCAGGGGTCTCTTGAATATTATTGCTTGTTTTTTTTCTTACAGATGAACTTTATAATCAACTTGTCAAGGTCTGGGGGGAAAAATAAACTATGAAGGTATTTTTATTAGGATTGTGTTAAATTTATTAGTACGGAGAGAATGGATAGCTTTATGATGTTGTATCTTTCTATCCAAGAACCTGACATGTCTTTCCATTTGTTTTGATCTACTATTGTGTTGTAAAAAAAAAAAAAAACATGAAAATCTCTCCTCCTGAAGCTTTTGGACATTTCTTTTGACATTTATGCTTCGGTATTTAATTTTTTTCTTTCATAATAAGGTCTTTTCCATTACATCTTCTGACTTTCCCTTTGTAATAGATGAAGTCTATTGCTTTTGCTATGTTGATTGCATAAGCTGCTAAATTCTCTGACTTGTAATATTTTTCCACTGCTTCTTTTAGATTTTCCAGATATGTCATTATTTTATTTACGAATGGAAAGAATCTTACCTCATCTCTTCCAATTCTTAGGCCACTAATTGCAGCCTTTTTTCTAACTGCAGTGGATATTATCTCCAATGCAATATTTAATAGGTTGGAAGATAGTGACGATCCTGCTCATCTTTCTAACTTTGGCAGGAAAGTTCTACTTTTTCCCCTTTAAGTAAAATTTAGCAGATATTTACTTTGAGGAAGAGGAATAGTGGCAGGAACTTACATAAATTATGTGTGTGTGTGTGTATACGTAGTAATGGGATTGCTGGGTCAAATGGTATTTGATTCCAGCTTTTTAAGGAATCGCTGTACTGCTTTCCACAGTGGTTATATCACTTTTCAGTCCTGCCAGCAGTGTATTAGAGTCCCAATCTCTCTACATCATCACCAGCATTTGTTATTTTCTGTCGTGTTGAACTTTGCCATTAGTGCTGGAGCAAGATGGTATCTCATTGTTGTTTTGATTTGCATCTCTCTGATGGCTAATGATCATGAGCATTTCTTCATATGTTTGTTGGCCGCTTGAATATCCTCCTTGGTGAAGTGTCTGTTCATGTCTTCTGCCCATTTTTTAATTGGATTGTTTGTCTTTTTGTTATTGAGGTGTTGGAGTTTTCTATAAATTCTAGAGATAAGTCCCTTGTCAGATATGTCATTGCCAATTCTTTTTCCCAATCAGTAGGTTCTCTTTTTACTCTTCTGGAGAAATCGTTGGAAGCACATAAAAATTTAATTTTTAGAAGGTCCCGTTTATCTAGTTTATATTCAACTGTTTGTGCATTTTGGGTTATGCTTAACAGTCTATTTATGCCATAAATTAGGGCCCCAAAATTTGCCCCTATATCTCCCTTGAGAACTTTACAGTTTTCAGTTTCATGTTTAACTCTTTTATCTACCTGGAGTTGGTTTTTCTGTATGGTGTTAAATACGAATCTTGTTTCATTTTTCTGCAAATGGATATCCAGTTTTGTCAGCACCATTTGTTGAAGAGACCACCTCTTGCTCATTTAATGGATTTTGGCCCTTTGTCAAAGATCAGCTGACCATAGGTCGATGGATCTATTTCTGGGTTCTCGATTCTGTTCTACTGGTCTTTGTATCTGTCATTGTACCAGTACCAGGCAATTTTGACTATTGTGGCTGTATAGTAGGTTTTGAGATCCAGGAGTGTGAGACCTCCTACTTTCTTCTTCTTCAATAGTGCTTTGCTTAGCCGAGGTCTCTTTCCTTTTCATATAAAATTAGTTATTTTTCCATATCCTTAAAGAATGCTGATTGGATATAGATTGGGATAGCACTGAATGTATAGATTGCTTTGGGCAGAATTGACATTTTCACAGCATTTAATCTTCCTATCCATGAGCGTGGTATGTTCTTCCATTTGTGTAGATCTCTTACGGTTTCTTGGAGTAGTGATTTATAGTTTTCTTTGTATAGGTCTTTTATGTACCTAATGAGATTTATTCCCAAGTATATTATTTTTTTTGGCAGCTATTGTAAATGGTATTGATTTCCTTCTTTCCTTTTCAGCAATCTCTTTGCTGGTCTAGAGGAATCCAACTGATTTTTG
>NW_006921719.1:5776243-5777862 GCF_000298275.1 Orycteropus afer afer
CCGCCAGACCACAGCTCTGTATGTCTCCTTTTTTGGTATTTTCACACAAATTCTTCTGCTAGTTGGGGTTTAGTCCACTTCTATATCCTTCCCTTCAAGGCTTAGGGGTCCAAGATTATCATCTGTGTCTGTGTTAATTGGTTTTCCTTTTCTTTGTTGAAGAGGGTCTGTGCAGTCTTTCTGCCTAGTCTGCCATCTTGCTGGATCTCCCCTGTTCTTTTTTTTTTTAAATACATTTATTGAAATACAGTTTATGTACAGTGAAATACACAAAACTAAAGTGACATGGGTCAATGCTCTTTTTTTTCATTGTTCACTTCCCTCCCTTCCCCCACCTGGCAACCAACAAAGAAAGTTTCCCTCCATATATAAACCTTTCCTTGACCCTCCACAACAATGAACTAATACCATATTTGTCTTTCTGTGATTGACTTATTTCACTCAGCATAATGTTCTCTAAGTTCATCCATATTATGTGGTGTTCTGCAGACTCTACATTATTCTTTAGTGCTGCATAGCATTCCATTATGTGTATGTACCATAGTTTGATCATCCACTCTTCCACTGTAAATCTTAGCGATAAGTCCCTTGCCAGATATGTAATTATCAGCAAATATGAATTTGTTGCTGTCATTTTTGTTATGTGCTTTTTTTGTGGTGTCGATTTCTTTGTTCCATATAATTTTCCATGCTGAGCTCATTTTGTTTATGAATCATGTTATCACTTCCTTCATTGCTATTGTTTTAGTATTTGCTGAATATTTATGCTAGTTCTCTTTTTTGATGTGAAGGTTTATCATTTTTCTTTGAGGTTACCCTGTGATTTATAGTTTTCTTCCCAAGTTTAGAACAGTCTGTTGTATCTTATAGTTGTCTTGACTTCCCTACCATCTAGAAGTTCTGTAACAACAAAAAAAGAGTTTTAAAAAACTGTAACGAAATAAAAGTTGTAAAAAAATGTTTTTTCTGTTGTTTTGGTTTGTAGTTGTTCTCTTTTCTCAATTGATGTCTCTGGTTCCCTATTTACAATCTTGTAAGCTTATTTACTTTGGATACTTCCATATCTGGGTTGGTTTCTGGGTTATGTCATCATGTGTGTTAATGGTCAGTTGTTGTTGGCTGTTGTTGCTTCTCTGTCCAAAGGGCTCTCTTTAGCATCTCTTGTAAGGTTGGTCTGGTTTTAACAAATTCCCTCAATTTCTGCTTTTCTGGAAATATCCTAATTTCACCATCATATTTGAGGGACAATTTTGGTGGGTACATAATTCTTGGAGGTTTTTCTCTTTCAGGGTTTTATATATACCATCCCATTGTTTTCTTGTCTGCATGGTTTCTGTCAAGAAATCCGAGTTTAGTCTTACTGGTTGGCCCTTGTAGGTAACTTTTTGTTTTTCCTGTGCTGTTCTCATGATTCTTTCTTTGTCTTTGGTTTTGGCAAGTTTGATGATGATATGTCTTGGTGATTTTCTTTTGGGGTCTATCCTGTTTGGGGTTTGTTGGACTTCCTGAATGGATATATTCTCATCTTTCATCATACCAGGAACATTCTCTTCCAACAAATCTTTGACAATTTTCTCTGTGGTTTTATTTGTCTCTTCCTGTTCTGGAATTCCGATGAC
>NW_006921719.1:5778522-5787715 GCF_000298275.1 Orycteropus afer afer
TTTGCTGGTTTTTGTGTTTCTCTAGAGAACCCAATCCAACACAGTATCCACATGAACCTTAGGCTTTCTTTATTTTGTCTTGATCTTTTTTTCTGATTTATCTCTTTCCAAAGAAGTGTTAAGGTATTTGCCTTCAATCTCCCTAATTCTGTCTTCCTTTGATTCAGTTCTGCTCATTTGCCCATTCAGTGTCTTATCTATTTCTGAAAATTTAGTATTTATATTCTGGACTTCTGTGTGTATATTTTGTATCATTTCTAAGTTTTCATTTATTTTGTCATTTTGTTCTTGTATTGTCTTTCGAAATTGTTCTGGGTTTCCTTTGTGTTTTCCTCAATTTTGTTAGTGTTTTCTTTGATCTGTCTCTCAATTCATTGAAGGTACCTAATTCTTTTGAATTCCTTATCAGGGAGTTCCAATGCCACTTCTTCCTCAGGAATGTGTTCTGGATCTGTAACCTGGTCCCTTGTTTTTCCTGCTTTATCTTGCTTCTTTGTGTGGACTGTGATGCTCTGTTGTCTCTGAGACATTGTGACAGTTTTGTGTTTATATTTATTTGGTGGTTGTATGTTGGAGGTACTTGTCCACAATTTTCATTTTCTTTGGTTTGTTTGGATGCTGCCTATGTAAGCAGGGTACTGTGCTCCTCTATTTGCTAGTTGGCATCCTTTACACACCTACCACCTGTCTGCTTTCCCGTTGTCAGCCTCCCATATGTCCCTGCTGTCCTTGGCAAATGGAGCCTATTCTTAAGGTCCCTGGAAACTGAATTAGAATGTTGTCACTTTAAATATCCAAAATGGCCACCACTTGTAAACATTAAAAATGGCTACACCCTTGGTCACTTTAAATATGCAAAATGATCACCACTTGTAAACAATCAAAATGGCTGCACCTTCCAGACAGCTGTAAGTTCACAGCTCAGGTTGTCTTCCTCCTTGCTGTTTCCCTTCCTAGTCATAGAACACCAGTGCAGTTGTCACTGCAGCTCTTGATGACCAAGGCCGATCTTTAGGTCAATTCTCAGGTTCCAACACCACTTGGAAATTTTCAGGCTATTGGTTCTGTCACAGTAGCTGACAGTCTGCAGCTCTGTCCATCTCAATACTCACTGTTTTCATTCAGGTTTTTCCACTAGTTGGTGCCTAATCCACTTCTGTATACTTCCTTCCAAAGCTCAGGGCTCCAGGATTATCTTCTATATCTGTCAATAGGTTTCTCTTTTCTTTGTTGAAGAGGATCTCTGTAGTTTTGCCTATTCTGCCATCTTACCAGAATTCAGTCCTAGAAGTTAAGAGTTCTTATGTCAGGGAAGTTTGTATGAGCAATAGAGGCTATTAAGGTATTGCTTTTAATTTTGTTATGTGTGGTGATGGAATTGTCGCTGGGTAAGAAAATCTCATACACACGTTAGTATTTAGGGGTGAAAAATGTCCAAGATTTGCTTTAAAATACTACATCAAAAAAAGGAATATATTAACTATCAAAATTATTTAATTACTGAATGTGGATGATGAATATATGAGAGTTTACTATACTAACCTGTATTTTTGGGTATGTTTTAAAACTTCCATGATAATCAGTTTTAAAAGCACTCTGGGGACTTTGGAGTCCTTTTGGTTTGGTTTGGCTTTAATTCCCTGAGGCTGGGATTTTATTTTTGGCCCTTTTCTCCTGACACTCTGCAGATAAAATTGTGGCACACACCATGACTGGAGCCACCATTAAAGTCAGGAACAAGTCAAGAAGGGGGCTCATTATTGCCCCTCTATTTAAATGTATTTTGACTGCTAACCAGAAGATTGACGATTCAAACCCACCCAGCAGAAGGAAGACTGGGCAATCTACTTCTGTAAATATTTACCTCCTTGGAAACCCAAAGGGGGAGTTGCTATGAGTCAGAATCAACTCAATGGCAGTGATTTAGTTTTACTTATTTATTTTAATGTGCCAGGAGCTCTGCTAGTGTAGTGGTTAAAACAATTGGCTACTAAGTGAAAGGTTGACAGTTTGTACCCACCAGCCACTCTGTAGAGGGAAGCTGTGGCAGTCTACTTCTGCAAAGATTTACAGCCTTAGAAACTCTGAGGTTGTAAAGATTTACAGCCTATGGAAACTCTGTCTGTATTATAGGGTTGCTGTGAATCAGAATCTACTTGACAGCAATGAGTTTGCTCCTTTCGTATTTAAATGCCCATGATCATGTGCAAATAATATGTATTCTTTATCAGGTACAAAGTTCTAACTATATCTATAAAATCAAGCTTATTAACTTTCCAAATTCTGTGTCATATTTATTTTGTATGTGCCCAGCTGGACAAAGACAGAGTGGCTTTTTATTCACACTAATTACTGTCAAGGTGATTCCAACTCATGGCAACTCCATGTGTGTTAGAGTAGAATTGCCTTCCATAGGGTTTCTCAGACTGTGAACTTTCAGAAGCAGATTGCCAGGGCTTTCTTCCGAGACACTTTTGAGTGGTTTTGAACCACCAACCTTTTTGTTAGTAGTCAAGCACTTAACTGTTTGCACCACCCAGGGACAGACAGAGACTAACTTTTAAGTCCTTCACCACAATTGAGGTCTTGACTATTCTTCCTTATTTTATTAATTTCTCTTTGGGTTTAATTAATTAAATAAAATCTTTTTTATTTTTAAATAATTTCTGACTTGCCAAAAAGTTAGAAAAACATAGTACAAAAACTTCCTATATATTCTTCATTCATATTTCCCCAAAATTAACATTTTACTATTTGCTTTAGTATTCATTCTACATATGTTATTATTTTCTGTACCGCTCAAGAGCAAATTACAAACATGCTGCCCCTTTATCCCTAAACACTTTAGTATGTATTTGCTAAAACCAAAGACATTCTCTATATAATCATGTACAGTGATCATGGTCATGAAATTAACATTTTTACAGTACTGTTCACAGATTTTATTTAAATTTCACCAGTTGTCCCACTAATTTCCCCTATAGGAATCAAAAACCAAATTCAATGCCATCGAGTCAATTCCAACTCATAGAGACCCCCACTGGATTTCCAAGGCTATAAATCTTTACAAAAGCAGACTGTCCAATCTTTCTTCCATAGAACAGCTGGTGGGATTAAATCATGAACCATCTGGTTAGTAACCAAATGCCTTATATACTACACCTTTTAATTTCCTTTATAGCAGAAGAAAAATTATTATTATTTTAAAATTTCTGATCTAGAATCCAAGATAGGATCACACATTGCATTTAGTTGTCCTGTCTCTTTAATCTTCTTTACTGTGAGACAGTTCCTCAGTATTTGTCTTTTGGGACCTGGACATTTTTGAAGTATACCATTCTTATTCAGTCTGTATGCCAAGCAAATAATCTGAGAAGCTGAACTATATGAAGAAGAACGTGGCATCAGAATTGGAGGAAGACTCATTAACAACTTGTGATGTACAGACAACACAACCTTGCTTGATGAAAGTGAAGACGACTTGAAGCACTTACTGATGAAGATTAATGATTACAGTCTGCAGTGTGCATTACACCCCAACATAAGGAAAATGAAAATCCTCACAACTGGACCAATAAGCAGCATCACGATAAATAGAGAGAAGATTGAAATTGTTGAAGATTTAATATTACTTGATTCCACAAGCAACAACCATGGAACCAGTAGTCAAGAAATCAGATGAGGTACTGCAGTGGGCAAATCTGCTGCAAAAGAACTCTTTAAAGTGCTGAAGAGCAAAGATGTCTCTTTGATGACTAAAATGCACCTAACCCAAGCCATGGTGTTTTCAATCACTATGGCATGGTATACTCCATTTAATGGAGTCAAGGGAAGATTTGTTCACTTTGTTAGATGTAAGATGCATGAGCATGTTTACATGATGGGACAGAGTCAGTAGATGAGAGATTGCAGATCAGGACAGATGGGCTATTGTTGGGGTCTCTTGGAGATGGGCCTAAGTGGTGGGATTAGCTGTGGGCAAGAGGAAAGGCATTCTTCCAGGAAGATGTTAGAAAGAAGGAAGTAAGGATGGTGGTTAGGAATAACCATACATTTGAGGGAATTATTGCCTGATTGCCCTGTTTTTATTAATAAAATAAGAGTGAGATCATATCCAGAGAGTGAGTGGATCCAGGCCTTTAAGACATTGTTGAAGAAGAGAAGAGTTGTGGGGAATAAGGTAGCTGTTGGGCTCATAGAAGGATTTCCAGGCAGTTTATACTTTATGGGTGGAGAGCATGAGTTCATAGTGACCTCAGTCTACAAGGCTGTGTGATTTTCTTCAGCAGTGTCCAGCAGCTGACGTGTAGAAGCATAGAAATGAATGGTTGGGTTGATTGAAGGATGTGGCTTTGCCATGTATTGTGCTGGAAAGGCCAGAGAAGCAGGGGAGTAGAAGGGTGACATGAGGTCTTTGAGCAGCCTTGTTGGGATCACCGGTTGGAGTAATGGCTCTTGTGGTCTGTACAGGATGGGCAATGTGTGAATTGGGGAGAGAGCAGAAGAGTGAAAGGATTAGTGGTCAGAGAATTATATAAGAGGAGGAATAAGTGTTCAGGAGAGTTTGCAAGATGGGCATTATATGGTCAAAGAATGGGAGACTGGAGCTTCATTTCCAGTGTGGGGGGTGGCTCTGGCTGATGGAGGGCTGGAGTGCAGTAGACAGAGATGAAGGTCACGGGGTTTGTGAAGGAACTTGTTGAAGTTACCATGCAGATTATCTACATGGGTGGTCGCAGGACTTTGGTGGAGGGGATGACTGTGTTCCAACCACTGAAGTGTTGAGCGAAGGAGAGAGAGTAGAGGAAGAATGAAGCATTATGGTAGCATGGCATGGAGCATGGGCATTTTGTCTGAAAGTTGAAGGGGTGATCTAGAAGTGGCATGAATGATAGAGGAGAAATAAGGTAATCACCATCCACTGGATCTTGATGGAATGAGTAACTCCTTCCTGAGAGGCTGCCAATTCTGACCTAAAGCAGAAGGTGAAGCGCAGCTTTGGGGGTGGGCTAAGAATAAAGTGAGGAGAGGTGAGGGACTCAGGAGAAAGGGAGGGCAGTTTGGGGTGGAGTTGGGGGAAAGGATGGATATTGGGGGGGCATTTACAGTATGGGCAGGGATCAAGGATCCAGAGGTTTGCTGAAACTGCTGTCCACAAGACTTCAAAGATGCCTAAAGCTAGTGACAATGGCATTTGTTTAGATTTCCAAACAAAACAGAACAAGAGTTGGTCATCTGGTCTTTGTGTGTTTCATTTCCTCTTCCTGTATTCCCCTTCCCCACCTTTTATATCTGAGGAATTCCTTTGTCCTTTAAGACTGAGCTCTGAGATCACCTCTTCCAGGAAGTCTTTGTTGAACCCTCTAGTCTGTTTCATGTCCCCATTACTCCTTGTGCTTATCTCTAATTTAGCAGCTAACCCACACTGCCCTTGAGTTCATTGGGACTCATAGCAACCCTACAGAACAGAGCAGAACTACCCCATAGCATTTCCAAGGCTGTAAATTGTTACAGAAGTAGACTGCCTCGTCTTTCTGCTGTGGATGCTGGTGGGTTTGAACTGTCAAACTTTCGGTTAGTAGCTGGAACTTAGCAAGTAAGTAAACTTAGCAAGTAGCTACCATATTATCAGTTTGCTTGTATTTTTCCCCTTGAGACCATGCTTCCTTGGTAGGGACTGTGATTTCACATTTCTGGCACAGTCCCTAGCACACATTTGACATATATGAAATTTCCATTTAGTAAGTGAATTTGATGTAATTTGTTATTTCTCTTGCTAACTTGTGACTTTTCTTTGTCAGCTCACCTTGAATTTTTTTCTGAAGTCACAAGCCTTTCTCTTATTTTGGCCCTAGCTGAGTTCTATAGAGAGAGATAAAGGGGTTTATATTTCTTTCTTCATGACTAATTCCTGTGTGGGTCAAAGTAAATGTGTTCATCCAGTTTAGGCTTTTTTTTTGTTGTTGTTGTTTGCTTGTTGCTTTGTTAACTCTACTCTAAGTTTCTCTACAATTGTTACAAGAACTAAAAACAAAACAAAATACTTTGTACTTAGTCTTGACCACGTGCCAAAAATATTCCAGTCTGTTTGTGCATGCATTTCATTGATTCTTACTGAGGGGCCTGCCTATGAGCCAGGCAGAAATCCTGACTCGGACCAGTTACTCTGCTCTAAGTGCATCTCCTGCCACTGGTATAAAGGTGTTAATGAGCTGCTGTTTCTATTGTGTTGTTTAATTCCTCTATTGAACAATGGCTTTAGCTCACAGTTTTTCAGAAATTTACTGACCTGTGTGCATTACACATTGAAGAATGCAGTTAACCACAGAGTATCCACATTAAATAACCAAGGCAGATTTTCTCTGATGTCAATAATAAAGCATTTTCCTTTATGCAATAGGTGCAGAAATGCCATGTATGAATCAGATAAATTAATTTAGCCCTTTTTTGTGGTTGCAGTTCCCCTTCCTGGTTGATCTTTTCTTTTACTGTCTCATGTCTCAAGGTCAAGGTTGTTTGTTCTTGCTTTCATGGTCACTGAGAATGTAATATAAATATGTACTTCTATCCCCCAAACCAAAAAGTCATTATATTCCAAACCAAACTCAATGCCGTTGAGTTGATTCTGACTCATAGTGACCCCCACTGGGTTTCCAAGGCAGTAAATCTTTACAGAAGTAGAGGAAATAGATTGCCTCATCTTCCTTCTATGGAGCAACTGGTGGGTTTGAACTGCCAGTCTTCTGGTTAGCAGTCAAATGTCATAGGCACTACACCACCAGTGCTCCTTACATCTCAAGGCCACCATAAATCCTGGGTCAGACCTGTTCTCCATAAAGTCACATCAGTTCTGACTTATATTTGCCCCAGTGCCCATTCACACCACCTCTCTGAACTGAGCACTCTCTTGGGCCAAATGCTCAGATCACTCAATATCATGAGGACTGGCTTCCAGAGCATCCTTTTTCCTTGGTGGTGGTGGTCTTAGGGGAAGGTTTCAACACCCTCATTCCCAGGCTGTATCTCCTGGGACTCCTCTCCTAGTCATGAATTTCTAGTTTTTCACAGCATAACTAGTGGTATTAAAAAACAAAACAAAACAAAAAACTAAAAGCTCAGTTAACCAAGTGCACAGTGGCATAGTGCCTGAGGCACTTGACTGCTAACAAGAAGGCTGGTGGTTCAAACCCACCAGCCACTCCTCTGAAGGAAGATGGGGCAATTTATTTCCATAGAGATACCACTTCGGACACCCAAGGAGGGGTCACTATGAGTTGGATCCAACTCGATGGCAGTGAGTTTGGTTTTTGGCCGTGAGACTGTAGTTCTCTGGTCCCCAGCCTGCTGGACTCTCTCCATCCAACAGAAATGCTTCTTGCTCCCTATGATTTTTAGAATCTGCTAATCCTTAACAGATTGCGGTGCAGTGACTTACTTAATATAGTAGCTCTTGTAGCCACAGTCTTTGTAACTCCCACCAAATGACTGGGTGGGACTATACAAACTGTGGACCCACCAAGGATAGCTTGTTAATATATAAGTAAGATACAAGATAACAAAGATAAACCCTTTCACATATATAATACTGCATTATCAGTGATAATATACATTAATCTACAGGTAAATATAGATGGGTAGACAGGCTGAATGATCAGGTATGTCTAAGCAAAAGGGAATATATCCATGACCATATATGTAAGGTTGGCAGATGATATTTCTACATACATATTTGAATGTGTTGTAAGAGTGTCCATATATACAATAGAGGTATCAAGGGGCAAATTTATGATAACTTCTTAGTCACAGACAACCACCCTGAAGGCATGAGTAGTTGGAGCTGTGCGCTCAGGACTGTGCTTGCAGGGGACATCAAGCTCAATTGGCATAACATGCTACACAAAAACATTGTTCTACATCCTACTTTGGTGAGTGGCAACTATGGTCTTAAACGCGTGCAAGCAGCCATCTAAATGCAACAATGGTCCCTCCTCATCCAGCATAGAGGAGAATGAAGAAAACCAAAGACACATGGAAACAATTAGTCCAAGGTACTAGTGGACCATGCAAACTTCAGCCTATATAACCATGAGACCAGAGAAACGAAAGGCTGCCTCACTACCACTGTCAACCACTTGGAGGCAGATTGGTGCAGGAGATCCTGAATAGAGTGGGAAAACAAAGTGGAACAAAAATCAGAATCATTAAAAAGAAAAAAGAAAAAGATCAGGTTTGCTGGTCTGATAGAGCCTGCCCCAAGACTATGGCCCCTGCTTACCCGTAGGGTCTGGAATTGAATTCACACCTGTGGCTTCCAACCAAACAGTAAACAGGAATATAGGGTGAATATTTACATCAGGTAGATAGACTCCTTAGAACAATCAATCATGGGAGAACAGAAGGGTAGTATTTGTACAGGGAAGAGAGCTGTAAGATTGTGGGGAATTGCAGCCATTGTCATGAAACAAAATGTGTATGAACTGCTGTATGGAAAATGAATTTGTTCTATAAACTATCACCCAAATCACAATAATAATTGGAGAGGAAAAAAAAAAAAGGTACATGACACCTTTGTATAGGGGTAAGGCTGTGGAAATAAGATGTGTGTAACCCTAATATGGTGACTGTTCAGTTTTGCCATCCACTAGGATTAAAATGAGCCATCCTAGAGACAGAAAGGGGGGGGGGGTTCTCACTACCATCAAGAAAGAAGAGCCAGGAATGCAGTGCATCCTTTGTACTCACAATCCCTGCACTAAATGTCCTTAACTCAGGAGACAGTGAGTGTTATAACACTTTGCTGAGATGGCGAGAGACAGCAGGAGACAGCAGCAGAGAAACTGTGGCAGCAGAGGCTTCAGAACCAAGAGACCCACATGAGACAGTGGGCTTCCTAGCCCACAAACTAAGAAAGCTTAGTGTCTCCCTGAGAGTTAACAGAGCTTTGTAACATTTTCCTATGCAGGGCAGAGGCCGAGGCCAAAGAGAAGCATGGCTGAGGGAAATTGTCCTGATTGAAGAATTGTATCTGAGCATTGTTGTTGTTGTTAAGTGCCATCGAGTTGTTTCCGACTCATAGCGACCCCATGCACAGCAGAACGAAACACTGCCCGATCCCACGCCAGCCCCACAATCCCCGCTATACTTGATCCCATCATCGCAGCCACCATATCAATCCATCTCCTTGAAGGCCTCC
>NW_006921719.1:5791140-5795751 GCF_000298275.1 Orycteropus afer afer
CCTCGGAAGGAAGGTTGGGCAATCCTACTTCCGTAGTGATACTGCCTCGGAAACCCAAGGAGGGGTCGCTATGAGTCAGGGCCGACTTGACGGCACATAACAACAACAACAACACTTCCCTCATAAAACCCCATAATTGTGAGTGTTGTCTTTGAATTCTCTGTGGCCATTGCAATGAATTATCAAACTCAACAAAGAAGTAGAGAGTGCTGTTGGGAGGGATAGTTAGTGGCAGAATTTTTTTTTTTTTTTTTTTAAAAAAGGTGAGCAGCGTGTCTGACTTCCACTTCATAGGAAAGATCCTTGGGCTGTTGACCTTGATCCTTCTTCCCCTTGTGAAGTAAGAGAAGGTTAGACATTCCTGCCACAGATCTTGTTTGCACAGATTAAACGGAGTCTATATTTAGATGATAGTTATCCATTAACAGAAAAGTCTGAAACTGTAGACAGGACTTGACAGCATGGAAAGTGGATAGAGGTGCTTAGGCAACCTTTAGACCTTTAATGGGGCCTGTGGTAGTTAAGGTTATGTGTCAACTTGGCTGGGCCTGGTTTTGAGTGGCTGGGCAGCTGAATGTGGTTGTTCCCCATGATGAGATTGGTGATCAACTCCATGGTGGAATCCACTGTGAGCAGCTGAGTAGCTGCCTTAGGGATGTGGTCTGCTTCCAATGTATAAGAAGATGGCTTTGAGAAAGGTCTCTGAGCTTTTTGGCATGCTTGGACCCTGCATTTGGCCAAGTCTATCTTAGTGGCCTGCCATGTTGTCTGCTGATTTTGGTACTGTTAATGGACTTGAATCAATGCCCTGCCATGTGGTTTGGTAGTATTGGGACTGTGTCTTTTTACTTGTTGACCTTGGGTTTGTCAGCCTCAGCAGCCAGCAGCTACCTGAGTGAAGAAAGCCTCCAGCTTCAGTGGGCCCCTAAAGTCTAGCACTTTGAACTCAGACTTCTATCCTCCAAAACTGTAAGATTTAACAAACTGAAATCCCTGTTTGTTAAAGTCATTCCTTTGTGGTATTTTCTGTTAGAGTGGCATGAAGTAACTAAAACAGGGCATAAGAACCTTAAGTTCTGGCAGGCAGTTTTGCAGGGATATTGGACCATCCTCAGTAAGCAAGGATCACCTTGAGATTCAGGTCAGAAGATGGTGGCCTGCCTTGTGGATCAGGATTCTGCCCCAGTGGTTCTAAAGCTTTTTTGATGCTCACTTATGTGGGTCAAGACAGCCCATGGTCTACCTTAGCTCACTTCATCCTTCCCACCCATTCCTGTTTGCAAGAATAAACCTGTCTTGAGTATGCACAGGCTCAGCAAGAACTTTTCAGGTTGAGTGCCCGACTTCTTTGAATATTGGACTAGTATCCTGAGAATCAGTGTTTGTCTAACTGCCCACTAATGAGTCATGACATCAGTTTAACAGCTTATGCACAGCACCACCATTCTGGTTCCTATCACTGTGTAGCAAACCTCCCCAAACTGAGTGGCATTAAGCAGCAACCATTTTATTATGCTCATGGGTTCAGTGGATCAGGAGTTAAGATAGGGCAGAGTGGAGGGTTCGCAGTGTCTGGGCAAAGTCAGTTTTCTGGGGATGACTCACATGGCTGGGGATTGCAGTCATTTAGAGCTTTCTTCACTCTCATATCTGGTGACTTGTCTGGAGTGACTTGAAGACTCGGTGGGATCAGCTGGGACTGTTGACCAGAGACCTGCATATGACCTCTGCATGTGGTTTGGGCCTCTCACATCAGAGTAGCTGGGTTCCAAGAAAGAGGATCTCTAGAGGTCATGAGAAATCTCTGGGTGGTAAAAATGGTTAACTGAAAGGTGGGAAGTTTTAGGTGCCTCAAAAGAAAGGCCTGGTGATATACTTCTGAAAAATCAGCCATGAAAATCTTATGGGACAGATTTCTACTCTGACACACATGGCATCACCATGAGTTGGAGTTGACTCCATAGAGGTCATCTACAGAGTAAGCTTGTTCCAAGAGAACAAAAGAGATACTGCATGGTACTTCATAACCTATCTTCTGAAGTAATGTGAGACCATTTCTGCTTTACTCTATTGGTGGAAACTATCTCAAGTCATCCCATATTCAAGGGAGAGGACATAGGCCCGATCTCTACGGATAGGGGAGGAAGGTCAAAACCTTTGTACTGTTTTTTAAAACTACCACAATTTACTTTAAAATGAGGTAGAATATAAAGTAAGAGTGTTTCACCTGTAATTTAGAGAGTCACCTGTAGTAAGAATAAGAATTGTCATTTGAAACTTGTAGTTCAGTGACAATTTGTGTCTGGATTCTAGATTCTGATGTAACAGGCTTTTCTAACTGTGGACTATAATGAAAAGTTTTATATAAAAACATTCTGCTCTAAGGGTAGTAACATTTCGTTTGGTTTATGACCACAAGTTTTATCTTTCTATACCTAAAATTAGGAGCTCTGGTGGTATAGTGCCTAAGGCATTTGACTGCTAAGCAGAAGGCTGGCGGTTCAAACCCACCAGCCACTCCTCAGAAGGAAGATGGGGGCAATCTAATTCTGTAGTGATACTGCCTTGGAAACCCAAGGAGGGATCATTATGAGTCTCAATCAACACGATGGCAGTAAGTTTGGTTTGGTTTGGTTTTATACCTCAATTAATAGGTTACTATTGTGTGGTTCTGAGTCAATTGGAATGACGAGAGCCTAAGGTATTGGTGGTGGTCATTGCCTGTAAGGACAAATGGAAAAGTTCTTTTTTTTTTTTTTTTTGGATCCATTTCACAGCTGTAAGAAGACCCTCAAGGCCCTGTCTGGCTGTGGACGAGATTTTGAGTGGCTGTGATTTGGAAAAGCAGTCAGAACATCCCTAAAATTTTAGTCTGCTCTTTGCCAATCAGTTTCCTACAAGAAGATCCAACAGATGTGAAAGGAAGAGGACAAATTCTTATCACAGAAGATAAGAAAATAGGGGAAGATCTAAACTAACCCCTGAGGTCACCCTGTAGCTAAATAACAAATTGGCTAAAAAAAATGATGAATGGCACCCATGAGTATTGTGCTCCTTTTAAAAATCACATAAATGAGACCAATTGGTCAACTATTACTTTAAAACAAAGATGAGAATGTAAGTGGGCAGGAAACTAGATTAATGGAAATAGAACAACCAGAATAGAAATATTGAGTCTGCACATTGTGAAGAATATAAACAGTGTCACTGAATAACTTGGGTATAAGTTGTTAAATGGGAAACTAAACTGCTGTGTAAAACTTCACCAAACATGCAACAAAAAATACTTTAAAAAAATTAAGGATCTAGAGGCTGAAGAACGACCCACAATAGAGACCCATCTGCCCTGCCTGAGAAAGGTGATGGTTGAGGTAAAACAATGTTGGAGGGGATTTCATTAGTACTGTTGAAACCAAACTGAAATATCGAGGCTGGAATCTGTTAGAGAAAAGACATGCTGGTTGCCAAACCAATATCCTTTCCTCCCTTACTGTGACTTACTAAGTTTGCTTAGTTTTTTCTACCCAAGAAAATGCATAAAGATGACCAAGAAATTATGTTCACTGTTATAAAACATTGCATTGCAAAACATTTTGTGTGTGTGTGTGTGTGTGTGTATGTGGAATAGTGCCATAAAATGACAGAATTTTTGCTCAGATGTCTTACAAAATTTATGTAATTCCACATTTTTATTCCTTACAAAAATGATGATGCATGTTTATTGTGGAAACTAGAAAATACAGATAAGCAGAAATATGAAAATAAAAATCATCTGTTATTTTGCTACTTAGGAGCACTGATTTTTTTTTTATTACATATTCTTCCTGTCATTTTTCTGTGGATATATATACATTTAAAAAAACATAACTGGGGCTTTGATGTGTATTTATATTAATAGTCTTTTTTGGTTCTCTTGTGCTACTCTAACAAAAAATAGCACAAATGGATGGCTTTGACAAACAGGGATTTATTATCTTAGTTTAGGAAGCTAGAAGTCCAAACTCAAATTGCCATCTCTAGAGACTGGGTGAAGGCCCCTTGACCTTGGGCTTCAGCTCTGCCTCTTACCTCCAACCCACTGGAGCTGGAGGCATCTCTTAACTCAGGCAGCTGCTGATTGCTGAGGCTGACAAGCCTAAGGTCGACAAGTAAAATGGCACAGTCCCAAGATTATCATGCAACATGGCAGGCCACTAGTTCAAGTCCAGGAATAGTCCCAAGATCGGCAGGCAACATCTCAGGCTGCTGAATGAAGACTTGGTTACATTCAGGGTCCAAGCATGCCAAAAAGCTCAGAATTTTCTCCAAACTGCTTTTTATATATTGGGGAAGCAGACCACATCTCTAAGGCAGCTACTCTGCTGTTCAAAATAGATTTCACCATGGAGTTGATTACCATGCAGAGTCACTGCATCGAGCTGCCTAGCCACTCAAAACCAGGCCCAGCCAAGTTGACAGAATAATGTTACATTATATAGAAATAGTATTTAACCACTAAATATTGTTGACAATATTTAACTATTATCAACAGTGCTGTGTTGAACATCTTTATAACTAAATCTTTTCTCTCACATCATGATGACTCTTAATTTTTTTTTTTTTTGGAGTATG
>NW_006921719.1:5797062-5798277 GCF_000298275.1 Orycteropus afer afer
TTAAAGAATTTTTATTGTGATTTGGGGGAAAGTTTACAGAGAAAATTCATTCTCTATACAGCAGTTCATACACATTTTGTTTCACGACATTGACCACAATTCACCACAATGTAACACGTCTCTTCCCACTTCTTCCCTGTAGTTACTTCTTTCCTGTGTCCTTTTCTCCCATTTACTGCCACCCCCTGAGCTGTCTCCCTGTGCAAAACTGCCCTTGATTTTCCAAGGAGTTTACCTACCTGATACAGATGTTTACCCCATGTGCCTGTCTATTGTTTGGCTGGAAGCCACAAGAGTGAGTTCAGTTCTAGACCTGAAGGGTACCTAGGGGCCAGAGTCTTAGGGCTTGTCACCCGGCTCTGTCAGACTAGCAAACCAGGTTTTCTGTTTATTTTTTTATGATCTTAAGTTCCATTCTACATTGTTCTCCCAGTGTATCCAGGATCTCCTTCACTGATTTCCCTCTGAGTGGTTGAAAGTGGTAGCTGGGCACCATCTAGTTCTTCTGGTTTCATGTTCATAGAGGTTGAGGATCACATGGTGTACCACTCCCTTGGATTAATTGTTTCCATGCATCTTTGATTTTCTTCATTCTTCTTTGCTCTGGACAAGGAGAGACCCATTGTTGCATCTATATGGCTGCTTGTAAGCTTTTAAGACCCCAGTTGCTACTAACCAAAGTAGAATGTAGAAGGAGACCTGTACAAATACCACCCTTTGAAGATCTGTACAGGTGCCAAGTTGAGAAGGGGTGGAATTGTGGTGTTTATGTTTCTGTGTCAACTTGGCTAGGCCTGGTTGAGTGACTGGTAATCAACTCCATGGTGGAAACTTCTATGAGCAGCTGAGTAGCTACCTTTGGGTATGTGGTCTGCTTCCTGTGTATAAGAAGAAGCTTTGGGAATGGTCTCTAGCCTGTGGCACACTTGGACCCTGCATGTAGCTGTGTCGTTGCTCAGTAGCCTGCTATGCTCTGCTAACCTTGGGGCTTACAATGGACTTAAGTTAATGGCCTGCCGCGTGATTTGGTAACATCAGGACTGTGCCTTTTTACTTGTCAATCTTGGGGCTTCTCAGCCTCAGCAGCCAGGAGCTGTCTGAGTGAAGAAATGGCTCTAGATCCAGTGGGCCGGGAGCAGGAGGCAGAGCTGGACCCCAAGGTTGAGGGGCTTTCACCCAGCCCCTAGAGCCTGGCACTTTGAACTTGGACTTAAA
>NW_006921719.1:5803952-5805966 GCF_000298275.1 Orycteropus afer afer
GTTCAGGTCCCTGCCAGACCGCAGCTCCGTATGTCTCCTTTTTTGGTATTTTCACACAAATTCTTCTGCTAGTTGGAGTTTAATCTACTTCTGTATCCTTCCCTTCAAGGCTCAGTGGTCCAAGATTATCTTCTGTGTCTGTGTCAATTGATTTCCCTTTTCTTTGTTGAAGAGGGTCTGTGCAGTCCTTGTGCCTAGTCCGCCATCTTGCCGGAACTCCCTCAACAGTGCTTGGTTTATCCAAGGTCTCTTTCCTTTCCATATAAAATTAGTGATTGTTTTTCCATATCCTTAAAGAATGTTTATGGGATCTGGATTGGGATTGCATTGAATGTATAGATTGCTTTGGATAGTTTTGATATTTTCACAATGTTCAATCTTCCTATCCATGAGCATGGTATGTTCTTGCACTTATGTAGATCTTTTATGGTTTCTTGAAGTAGTGTTTTGTAATTTTCTTTGTATAGGTCTTTTGTGTCCTGGTAAGATTTATTGCCAAGCATTTTAATATTTTGGTAGCTATTGTAAATGGTATTGATTTCCTTTTCAGCAATCTCTTTGCTAGTGTAGAGGAATCCAACTGATTTTTGGATGTTGATCTTGTATTCTATCACTGTGCTAAATCTTTCAAAGTTCCAGTAATTTTCCTGCTGAGTCCTTTGGGTTTTCTACATATAGGATCATATCATCAGTAAATAAGGGATAGTTTTACTTCTTCCTTACCAACTTGGATGTCTTTGTTGTCACTTTCTTGCCTTATTGCCCTGGCTAGGACTTCAAATACAATGTTGAATGTTGTTTGTTGTTATGTGCTGTCGAGTCGAACCTGACTCATAGTGACCCCTTCTTGGGTTTCCAAGGCAGTATCACTACGGAAGTAGATTGCCCAACCTTCTTTCTGAGGAAAGGCTGGTGGATTTGAACCACCAGCCTTCTGTTTAGCAGTCAACTGCCTTAGGCACTATGCTACCAGAGCTCCACAATGTTGACTAGAAGGTGGTAATAGAGGGCATCCTTTTCTTGTTCCCATTCACAAGAGGAATGGTTGCAGTCTCTCTCCATTGAGAATAATGTTGGTTGGTTGTTTTGCGTATATGCCCTTTATTGTGTAGAGGCATATCCCTTCTATTTCCATTTTGCTGAGAGTTTTTATCAGGAATGGGTGTTGGATTTTATAAAATTCCTTTTCTCCATCAATTGATATGATCATGTGGTTGTTCTTCTTTCTTTTACTTATGTGATGGATTATGTTGATTGTTTTTCTAATGTTGAGCCATCCTTGCATATCTGGTATGCTCTTGGTCATAATGAATTATTTTTTTTTTGATACGTTGTTGGAATCTAGTATTTTGTGGAAGATTTTTGCATCTATATTCATGAGGGATATTGGTCTGTAGTTCTCCTTTTGAGTTATGTCTTTGCCTGGTTTTGGTATCAAGGTTATGCTTGCTTCATAAAATGAATTTGGGGAGATTCCATTCTTTTCTATGTTCTAGAATAGCGTGAGTAGGATTGGTGTCAGTCTTCTCAGAATATTTGGCAGAATTCTCCAGTGAAACCATCTGGACCAGGACTTTTTTGTTGTTTTTGATCACTTTTTTATGATGTGTTCAATTTCTTCTTTTGTTATGGGTCTGTTCAAATTTTCCACCTCAGTCTGTGTTAGTTTAGGTAAGTAGTATGTTTCTAGAAATCTGTCCATTTCTTCTAGATTTTCAAACATGTTGGAGTAGAGTACTTTACGGTATCCTGATACTATCCTTTTTATTTAGTTGGTTCTGTTGTGACGTCACCCAATTAATTTCTTATTTATCTCATTTGTATTCTCTACCTCTTTTCCTTTGTTAACTTTGACAGTGGTTTGTCAATTTTATTTATCATTTGAAAAAACCAACAGCATTCCCTCCCCTCCCCTCCCACCCCTGGTAACCAACAAAGAAAATTTCCTTCAATAGATAAACCTTTCCTTAACTTTTACAATAATGGACTAATACGATATTTGTCCTTTTGCGAT
>NW_006921719.1:5807419-5808565 GCF_000298275.1 Orycteropus afer afer
CCTTCAAGGCTCAGGGGTCCAAGATTATCTTCTGTGTCTGTGCCAATTGGTTTCCCTTTTCTTTGTTGAAGAGGGTCTGTACAGTCCTTCTGCCTAGTCCACCATCTTGCCGGAACTCCGAGGATGATATGTTTTGGTGATTTTCTTTTGGGGTCTGTCCTGTTTGGGTTTCATTGGACTTTTTGAATGGAGATATTCTCATCTTTCATCATATCAGGAAAATTCTCTTCCAACAAGTGTTCGACAGTTTTCTCTGCTTTTATTTGTCTCCTGTTCTGGAATTCTGATTTACACATAGGTTATTCCTCTTGATGGTATTCCATGTGAACCTTAAGCTTTCTTCAATTTGTTTTGATCTTTTTTTTCTGATTGATCCCTTACCAAATAATGTTGAGGTATTTGTCTTCAACGTCACTAATTCTGTCTTTCATTGATTCGATTCTACTTTTTCCTGTTCAATATGTTATCTATTTCTGAGAATTTAGTATTAATCTTCTGGATTTCTATCTATAGATTTTGTATCATTTCTAATTTTTCATTTATTTTGTTGTTTTGTTCTTGTATTGGCTCCCAAAATTATTCTATGGTTTTGTCTGTGTTTTCCTTCATTTTGTCAGTGTTTTCCTTGATCTGTCTCTCAGTCTGTTGAAGGTACCTAAATATAATTCTTTTGAATTTGTTATCAGGAAGTTACAATGGTGCTTCTTCCTCAGGGATGTTTTCTGGGTCTGTATCCTGGTCTCTTGTATCTACTACTTTATCTTGCTTCTCTGTGTGGACTGTGATGGTCTGTTATCTCCAAGACATTGTGGTGTTACTGTATTTATATTTAATTGGTGATTGTATGTTGGAGTAATTTGCCCAAGGTATATATTTTCCTGGTTTTGTTTTGATATATCTGAGTAAGCAGGTACTGTGTTCCTCTATTTGCTAGTTGGTAGCACTTATATACTCACCACCTGTCTCCTGGTAGAGGTAATAGAGAATGAGATTGAGTGTACAGATCTGCTAGCTGTTTGTGATGAGAAGTTAAGGGTAAGTCAGTCTCAGACTTCCGGTAAGATGGAGAAATAGGCAGACAAGTGACACAGACCCTCTTCAACAAAAAGAAAAAAGAAAAACCAATGGATAGATACAGAAGATAAT
>NW_006921719.1:5809200-5810910 GCF_000298275.1 Orycteropus afer afer
GAATGTTTACAAGTGGTGGCCATTTTGTATATTTAAAGTGACTGAGGTTGCAGCCATTTTGAATCTTTATAAGTGGTAGTCATTTGGGATTGTAAAGTGATAGTATCCTCATTCGTCTTCCAGGGACCTAAGAATAGGCTCTGTTTGCCAAGGTTGGCAGGGACGTATGAAAGACTGACAACAGGAAAGGAGACAGGTGGTAAGTGTGTAAGTGCTGCCCACTAGCAAACAGAGAAGCACAGTACGCTGCTTGAGTGGATAATATAAAAACAAAACAAAGAAAATGAAAATCATGGGCAAGTGACTTCCACATAAAATCACCAATTAAATATAAACACAAAAATGTCACAATGCCTCAGAGACAACAGAGCATCATACTCTACACAAAGAAGCAAGATAAAGCAGGAGAAATAAGGGACCAGGATATAGACCCAAAACACATCCCTCAGGAAGACACAGCATTGGAATTCCCTGATAAGGAATTCAAAAGAATTACATTTAGGTATTTTCAATGAATTGAGAGACAGATCAAGGAAAACAGAGAAACCCCAGAACAATTTTGAAAGATAACACAAGAACAAAATGACAAAATAAATGAAAAATTAGAAATGATACAAAATCTACAGACAGAAATCCCAAAGATTAATACTAAATTTTCAGAAATAAGACATTGAATGGGCAAAGGAGCAGAATTGAATCAGTGGAAGACGAAATTAGTGAGATTGAAGGCAAATACCTGAACACTTCTTTGGAAAGGGATCAATCAGAAAAAAGATAAAAACAAAATGAAGAAAGCCTAAGGTTGATGTGGGGATACCATCAAAAGGAATAACCTATGTGTAATTGGAATTCCAGAACAGGAAAACACAAATAAATCCACAGAGAAAATTGTCAAAGATTGGTCAGAAGAAAATTTTCCTGGTATGATGAAAGATGAGAATATATCCATTCAGGACATCCAATGAACTCCAAACAAGATAAACCCCAAAAGAAAATCACCCAGACATATCATCTTCAAACTCACCCAAACCAAAGACAAAGAATCATGAGAGCAGCACAGGAAAAACGAAAAGTTACCTACAAGGGGCAGCCAGTAAGACTAAGCTCAGATTTCTCGACAGAAACCATGCAGCAAGAAGATAATGGGATGGTATATATAAAACACTGAAGGAGAAAATCTCCAACCAAGAATTTTGTACCCAACAAAACTGTCCCTCAAATATGATGGTGAAATTAGGACATTTCCAGATAAGCAGAAATTAAGGGAATTTGTTAAAACCGGACCAACCTTACAAGAGATGGTAAAGGGAGCCCATAGGACAGAGAAGCAACACGAGCCAACAACAACTGACCATTAACACACATGATGACATAACCCAGAAACCAACACAGCTATGGAAGTATCCAAAGTAAATAAGCCTACAAGATTGTAAACAGGAAACCAGAGACATCAATTGAGTAATGAGGACAACTACAAACCAAAAAGAGGGAAAAGACTGTGTAATTACAGAACTTCTAGATGGTAGGGAAGTCAAGGCAACTATAAGATAGAATGGACTGTTCTAAACTTGGGAAGAAAACTATAAATCACAGGGTAACCTCAAGGAAAAATGATAAACCTTCACATCAAAAAAGAGGACCAGCATAAATATTCAGCAAATACTAAAACAATAGCAATGAAAGAAGTGATAACATGATTCATAAACAAAA
>NW_006921719.1:5812055-5829621 GCF_000298275.1 Orycteropus afer afer
AATTGTGATTTGGGTGAAAGTTTACAGAGACAAATTCACTTTCTATACAGCAGTTCACACACATGTTGTCTCATGACACTGACTACAATTTACCCCAATGCAACAGCTCCCCTCCCACTTCCTCCCAATAGTTACCACTTCCCAGTGTCCACCCCTCCATGCACTCCTGCCCCCTGAACTGTCTCTCTCTGCATAAACAGCCCTTCTTTCTCTCATGCTTGTTCTATCCAAGGAGTGTATCTACCTCAGGTAAATGTTCAATTCATATGCCTGTCTTTTGTTTGGCTGGAAGCCACAGGTGTGGGTTCAACTCCAGACATAAAGGGTAGCTAGGGACCATAGTCTCAGTGGTTCTACCAGGTTCTATCAGAACAGCAAACCTGGTCCTCTTTTTTTTTTAAATCATTTTTAAACAAACAAAAACCTAAAATCTGTGGTGGGGGCAGGTGAGGGCACCCAGGCTCCATCAGAGCACACAGACTGGTATGCAATTCCTGCCAGTCCAGAAGGTAGGTGGAGGTGGGGAATGGTTGCACCTCCATTTACCAAGACGGTGTGGGGTATAAGAGTAACAAGGGGGAATATCACACTTTTCCAGTCATCTGCCTCCAGTATGTCTGTGGTGTCCTGGGCAGGAGGAGCTTATTCTTAGGTCCCTGGCATCTGAATGGGAACACTGCCACTTTAAATATCCAAAATGGCAGTAAACTGCTTATAAACATTCAAAATGGCTGGGCTCTCCAGACAGCCGTAGTCCACAGCTCAATTTGTCTCCTCCTTTGCTGTTTCTCTTTTTAGTTGTCTGTCACCAGTGCAGTTGTCCATGCAGCCCTTGGTGAGCAGGGCCAATTTTTAGGTTAATTCTCAGGTCTTACCACTGCTTGGAAATATTCAAACTGTTTATGCTGTCAGGATTGCTGAAAGTCCATGGTTCCATTTGTCTCCTTATTTACTGTTTTCAATCAGGTTCTTCTACTAATTGGTATTTAATCCATTTCTGTAGGGCTCCAGGATTATCTTCTGTATCTGTGTTGATAGGTTTCTCTTTTCTTTGTTGAACAGGGTCTGTGTAGCTTGTCTGCCTATACTGCCATCTTAACCGAAGTCTCACATTTCGTTACATTTTTGACAGCTTTCAGTTTTCCTAGAGTCATACTTTATACATTCTACATTCTGATTATTTGTGGGTGTTTGCAGCTGTTTCTTATTTTGAGTCATAGCACATCAACAAATGAAGGTTCTGAAAACTTTATTCCATCCATATCATTAACGTTGTGAGGTACTTAAGGTTATGTGCCAAGTTGGCTGGGCCTGGTTTTGAGTGGCTGGGCAGCTGACTATAGTTATTCCCTATGATGAGAGTGGCAATCAACTCCATGGTGGAATCTGCTGTGAGTAGCTGAGTAGCTGCTTTAGGGATGTGGTCTGTATATAAGGAAAAGCTTTAGAAATGGTCTGTAGCTTTTTGGCATGTTTGCACCCTGTATGTAGCTGAGTCTTCATTTAGTAGCCTGCCATGTTTCCTGCAGATCATGAGACTGTCTCTAGACTTGAACTAGCAGCCTGCTGTGTCATGTAGTAATATTGGAACTGTGCCATTTTACTTGTCAACTGTGTGTTTGTTAGCCTTAGCAGCTAGCAGCTGTCTGAGTGAAGAGATACCTCCAGCTCCAGTGGGCTTGGGAACAAGAGGCAGAGCTGAAGCCCAAGGCCAAGGGGCTTTTATCCAGCCCCTAGAGCTGGAAGTTTGAACTCAGACTTCTAGCCTTCAAAACCGAGATAAGAAGCTCCTGTTAGTTAAAGTCACCCCATTTGTAGTATTTGTGTTAGAGTGGCACTAGAGGACCAAAACAATTCTACTTTGAGGCTACCACTCCTCTGTCAGTTTGTCATACTGTGGTGGCTTGCATGTTGCTGTGAGGTTGGGTTCCATGCCATAGGTATTTCAAATACCAGCAGGGTCACCCATGGTGGACAGGTTTCAGCAGAGCTTCCAGACTAAGACAGACTCGGAAGAAGAAGGGGCCAGTGAAAACCTATGAATAGCAGTGAAACACTGTGCAGCCGGAATGTTCCTTGGAAGCAAGAATGGTCAGATTTGTTCTCACTTACTTTGGTCATGTTGTCAGAATGGACCATTCCCTGGAGGAGGATATCATGCTTGGTAAAGTGGAGGATCAATGAAAAAAGGGAAGACCCTCAATGGGATGCAGTGGCTGCAATGACAGGCTTCGGCACAGCAAGGATTGTGAGGTTGGTGCAGGACTGGACAGTGTTTCATTCTGTTATACTTAGGGTCGAAACTGACTCAATGGCACCTAACAACGACTTTGAGGAGGTAGCACTTCCTCAGTCATATTTTGAGTGCCTTCTAACCTGAGGGGCTCATCTTCCAGAGTACTGTGCTAGACAGGTAGATTTGAAAATAAATGAAATATTATTCTGCCTGGAATTCCATTGTTTGCCTCTACTTTTTTTCAGGGAGTTATAAAGTCAAACAATTGCCTTTAAATGTCTTTCACATATACCCACAGGAGAAAGGTTATTCCTCTCTGGTCTAGCTCAGAGTCAGGTCAAATAAAGACAGCCTTGAGTATGGGTTCTTCCAGGACAACATCAGCAGGGATAATAACAGTTCTCAGAATGAGGCTTTGAAGGAGTTCCAACTCTGTTCTGTCTCTGCTGGTGGCTGCCAGGCTGCTGTTTTTCACTGTGATTACAGACATTGGTTTTCAAGGCTGTTGGAGAGCTGGAAAGAAGGTTAGGGGAATAGGGCAAGTTAAAATCCCATAAAACTATTTTTTTTTTTTTTTTTTTACCAAGATTTAACTATTTGTGTCTAATAAATGCTCCCAGGGTTGCTGCAAGCTGTGGTTAAATTTTAGAGTTTTGAAAAGTTGATTCTGTCTGGTTTTGCCAGTTTTCTCATGCCTTTTATGGAGGAGAGGATTTTTAGAGATCCTTCCTCTATCCTTTTCACTGATGTCACTCCCCAGCTGACATGTTGACTACAACCACATGAAAGACACTAAACGAAAACCACCCAGCTAAGCCACTCTTAAATTCCTGTCCCTCAGAAACAGAAAAAATAAACAGTTGTTGTTTTAAGCTGCTAAGCATCTAATTTGTTATGCAGCAATAGAGAACTAATATATGTAAAAAAATACACACATTCCACCCGCCTCCTTTAATGCATATTAAAGCACAAGCGCTTTGTACTTAGCTCTTTTCGTTTAGTGTATTCTGGTGCTTTTATCACACTGGTGCCAAGGAGCCTTCTCCCTTTTTTTTTTTGAAAAAAAATTATATTATGGTGAAAATGTATCTAACAAAACCCCTGCCAATTCAACAGTCACTGCATGTATAATTCCGTGACATTGATTACATTCTTCAAGTTGTACAACCATTCTCCCTAGCCTCTTCCTAATCATTCTTCCACCATTAACATCAATTCATCAAACCCCTAAGTAGAAACTCTCCCTTTGTTCTTCCCTCCCACCCTTACTAACCACTAGCAATGTTGTTTTCTGCATACTTGCTTTAGGAGGCCTGGTGGTATGGTGGTTAAAGCATTCGTGTGCTAACCAAAAGGGTTTGAATCCACCAGCTGCCCTATGGAACAGCAGTGGGTCTGGTTTGTTTGTTTTTGGTTTATGTATTTGCTTATTTCACATAGGTGAGATCATATGTATTTGTCCTTATGCCACTGACTTATTTTGCTCAGTGTAATATTTTCAAGGTTCATCCATCTTGGGGCATGTATCAGGTCATCATTTCTCTTTATGGCTGAGTAATTTTTCATGGCTCTTTGAGATTACATTGTGCATGCATTTGAACAATCACTTATGATAAATATATTTTACCACTATGATGGTTATTATGATTGTTTCTGCTCTTTCAAACAAAGCTGGGATGAATTACCCGTTTGTGAAATATTTTGTTTGTAGGAAAGTCCCACTGTTGATTTTTGTATATTTCCCTCTATAAAAAATGGGCCTTTATTTATTTTTTAAATTGTGATTTGGGTGAAAGTTTACAGAGCACATTCATATTCCATTCAACAGTTCATATACATTTTGTTTCATGACATTGATTGCAGTCCCCATAATGTAATAGCTCTCTTTCCGCTTCTTCCCTGTGGTTACCTTTTCCCTGTGTCCATCTTCCTATGTATTCCTGCCCTCTGAACCATCTCCCTGTGCAAACACTGCCATTCTGATTTCCCAAGGTTGATTGTTCTATGGACTGTATCTACTCAGGGTATATGTGTACCCTATATGCCTGTCTATTGTTTGGCTGGAAGCCACAGGAATGAGTTCAATTCCAAGACCAAAAGGTGATTACAGGCCATAGTCTCAAGGGTTCAGACCAGTAAGCCTGGTCTTTTAAAAAAATTATTTTGAATTTTGTTCGACATTTTTCTCCTACTCTATCCAGGATCTCCTACACTGATCCCTTTCCCAGTGGTTGACAGTGATAGCTAGATAGCATCTAGTTCTTCTGGTCTCATGTTCACGTAGGTTTGCATCATTAGTCTCCTGGACTAATTGTTTCCATGTGTCTTTGCTTTTCATTCTTCTTTGCTCTGCATGAGAGAGACCCATTGTTGCATTTAGATGACTGCTTGCAAGCTTTTAAGACCCCATTCACTGCTTACCAAAGCAGGATGTAGAACAATGTTTTTGTGTAGTATGCCAATTGAGCTTGATGTCCTTCATGAAAAAAAATGGACTTTTATGTTTTGTCTCTGTAGAAATAGAAGCCCTGAATGATTCTGGTTGAAACCATAAAGAGGTTATTATACTGGAGACTAGAAAGTCCAGAATTTAGAAGATTCTAAGGCTCTCTGACTCAGAAGCTCAGTGATCACACTCAAACCAAACCAAATGAAACCCATTGCCATCAAGTCGATTCCAACTTATAGCAACACCCTTTGGATTTCTGAGGCTATAAATCATTATGGAGCTCTGGTAGCATAGTGGCTAAGACACTTGCCTGCTAACCAGATGGCTGTGGTTCAAACCCACCAGCCACTCCTCGGAAGGAAGGTTGGGCAATCCTACTTCCGTAGTGATACTGCCTCAGAAACCCAAGGAGGGGTCGCTATGAGTCAGGTTTGACTCGACGGCACATAACAACAACAACAAAATAATTATGGAAATAGATCACCTAATCTTCCTTCTGTGGAGTGGCTGGTGGATTTGAACTGATGATTTTCTGGTTAACAGCCAAATGGCTTAACCACTATGCCATCAGAGCTCCTTAGTGATCATACTGATAGCCCCAAATTCTTTTATCCCTCAACTTTGTCATTGTTGAAGGTGATGCCATCCTTGGGATGGCAGTAATATGATTGTGGCAATACCACATGTCATCAGGCTCAACCATGCTCAGAGGGAAAAGAGACATTTCTCCCTGTGGCTCTCTGGTGGAAGTGAGAAAATTATTCAGAAGCACCCCCAGCATCTTTCCTCTTATGGCTCATTGGCCATAATAGGGTCAGGTGGTGGTTCCTGGAGTTATCAGTGGTGAGTGCAGGGTAATCATGGGGTCAGGGGGAGTCAACCACAGTGTGTATACAGCAGGATGATTGCCTTCCTGTTGGTTATGAAGGTCCACATTAAATCTGATCTTGAGTTTGCTCTAAAGTTCATCTTAATGACA
Source organism: Orycteropus afer afer (assembly GCF_000298275.1). Taxonomy (NCBI): domain Eukaryota; kingdom Metazoa; phylum Chordata; class Mammalia; order Tubulidentata; family Orycteropodidae; genus Orycteropus; species Orycteropus afer. Next base: position 5,817,720 of record NW_006921719.1, read on the forward strand.
CAGTACAAGCACATAACTTACTCAGAAGCCCCAGGAATACTTCACAGAATATCCCATAGTATAAATTTTCTCAAATCTCTCTACCAAGAAAAATACTTCTAGGTAATTGACTCAGTCATTGTCATTGTTGAATTCATCTTGATTTATTTTCACTTTGGGTTCTAGGAAACTCAGAGCTAAATTTGCAGCTCCCCTATAATAATTATGGGAACTTGCTTTGTGTTTTAAGGAACCCTAGTGGTACAGTAGGAGCTCTGGTAGCACAGTGCCTAAGGCATCTGACTGCTAACCAGAAGGTTGGTGGTTCAAACCCACCAGTCACTCTGTGGAAGAAAGCCTGGGCAATCTACTTCCATAAAGATTTACTGCCTCGGAAACCCATGGGAGTCACTATGATTTGGAATTGACTTGATGGGAATGAGGGGTGTGTGTATGTGTGGCACAGTGGTTAAAGTGCTCATCTGTGAACTGAAAAGTTGGCAGTTTGAACCCACCAGTTGCTCTGTAGGAGAAAGAACTGGCAGTCTGCTTCTGCAAGGATTTTTACAGCCTTTGAAATCCTGTGAGGCAGTTTTACTCTGTCCTAGAATCTCTGCTTTGAGTCAGAATCTATGTGATGGCAACGAGTTTGAAGTTTTGGTTGGCAGTATGTTGTATCTTTGCTTTAATTTGTTTTCTGTTTATTTCTAACCTTGGGTGAAGTTCTGTAAATTACCACAAGTTCTTGGAATGAGGCATAGTAAAGCAATATTTATAATTTTCACTTTTCAAAAGTTAATTTCAAAAGTTAAGAGATTTCACCCCTTCATTTGAAAAGCAAAGGCAGTCCTTTTTTTCCTACTCAAACCCTTTTCCCTTTGTGGGTTGCACCCCATCTGAGGGCGGTGATTTAAAGCAGGTCCAAAGCCCAATCATTTGGGATGATTTGAGCAGCACCATAAGCAAAAACAAAACAAAACAAAAACCCTATGCCTTATGCAAGGCCAAGCTCTCCGTCATGTGTCTGCAGACCCTCACGTATGTTCTTAAGCCATTACTCCTATTTTTAGAAATTTCAAACAATCCACCCTCCATTTGCGTAATTTGTAGTTGGGTCTCCTTTTTCTCTTAGTGACCACAGCCACCAAGCAGCCACAATGCTTCCTGCATTGTTCTCAGTCAGCAGTGTTGTTCTTGGCCCCTGAGTTAATGCTATTGTTTCCTGACAGCTGAGTGTTTCCTCCCTTGCAAGAGTAAATAGGACCTACTCTACAGGACAAGAACGGGGTCTTTCAGGTGGCAGTTGAGGCTTTGGCGAAATGGGGGTGAGAAGAGATGGGAAGGGTACCAGTGGTTTTCTATTTCCTTCTGCTCAGTTCTTTTGAAAATAACCATGTTGCAGGGGCTGTTCATTTCTCAAAGAAACCAAAAACTAAACAAAGCCCACAGCCATGGAGTTGATGCTGACTCTTTACACCATTGGTGGGTTTGAACTGCCAAGCTTCCAGTTAGCAGTCAAATGCCTTAGGCACTGTGTCACCAGAGCTCCTCAAAGAACCAAAACAAAACCAATCTCATTGACATTGAGTTGGACCCGACTCGTAGTGACCCCTCCTTGGGTTTCCGAGGTGGTATCACTGCGGAAGTAGATTGCCCAACCTTCCTTCTGAGGAGTGGCTGGTGGGTTTGAACTGCCAGCCTTCTGGTTAGCAGTCAAATGCCTTAGGCACTATGCCACCAAGCTCCCTCCTCAAATTGCACTTCTCATCTAATGTGTGCACAAGCTCATTAACTACAGAGTGTTAAAATACAGATTCTAGCCCATTCCTGGTGGTTTAGGAACCTTCCTTCAGAAATGAGGGGCTAGAGGGCTTTGCTTTCATATGCCCAGGCTTTAGCGAAGGAACCAAAGGCACTTTCCTTTTTCTTTTTTGATTCAAGATCCTGAAAGTCAGTCAAAAGGCCTGAAACTATATATACGTGATAGCTCTTAGCTTTTTGAAATTTCCTTATTTTTTAGCAGGATGAGACAAATTGTTCAAAAGTTTATTCAGCTTCTTCCTGAGCTTGTTGAGAGTTGATGGTTTTTAGTAGCTCCTTTCCCCATTGTTTCAAATCCCAATCCTTGGGGGATACAAAGCTTCCTTGTGACTGAGAAGCCAGGTCTTCCACATCCAGTTATTTCTTTGAAGAAAATGGGGTTGCTAAAGTGCTTCCTACTTTTCTCTGACCTTTTCCTCTCCTTTATGAAAAGGCTCAACTCAAGTGGGATGGGTGTGCAAAACTCATTCTCCAGGTGGTATCTTTTGTATCTGTATAAAAGTTCATTGTTCAGCCTCTCAGTTCTGCAGCCCTACAAGCAGAGCTGATCATTGTCCTTCCAAAATTGGAGATCAGATTCCTCTAGGAGGTGGCTCAGCCAGGAGGAGGATGATCAGGAACTTTGTCATTGGTCTGCTCCATTCTAGCCTTAAGAGTTAGGGGGTGTAGGGGACAGGTCTGGGCCTCCTGTGGGGCTGCCCTGTGGGCCCCAGCATCCTGATACCACTGTGTCTGCCCAGCTCTCCTGTCCCTGCCCCTCTCTCTGTACTAGTTCAGGGCTTGTGTCATGTTCACGGAGCCAAGCATGGCACAGGCTTCACTACTGAGGCCCAGGTCCGTTTCCTGCTGACTCCTCTCCCTGAATGTCTACAGGCCCTCAGACATGTCCAAATCTGAACCTACTGCTGTCCCTTGGAAGTCTGATCTGCCTCCCATGTTTCTTAGTCATGTCACTCACACCTTCTCAGTCATCCAGAAAAACCTTAAGTTTTTCCAATCACAAAAGTAATCAAATGTGTTAAACTTGGGAAAACTCAGAAAAGTACATCAAAAAAAAAAAAAAAAAAAAAAAAAAACTCACTGCCATTGAGTAGGTTCAACTCACAGCAACACCTCCTTGGGTTTCCGAGGTGGTATCTTCTAGATTGCCCAGTCTTCCTTCTGAGGAGTGGCTGTTGGGTTTGAACCACCAACCTTCTGGTTAACAGTCAAATGCTTCAGGCACTACGCCACCAGAGCTCCCCAGAAAAGTATAAGCAGGAAATAAATCACCAGTAATTCCAGCCTCAGGACCCCAGGTAGTACAAATGGTTATGCACTCTACTACTTACTGAAAGTTTTGTGGTTTGAACTCACCCAGCAGTACCTGAGGGGGAAAAGAAACAAACATACAAAATCCTCACTGCCATTGAGTGGATTCTGACTCATAGTGACCACCTTTGGGTTTCAGAGGCAGTAAATCTTTATGGAAGTAGATTGCCCAGTCTTGCGGAGAGTGGCTGGTGGGTTTGAACCACCAACTTTCTGGTTAGCAGTCAAATGCCTTAGGCACTACTGACAACCTCTGAAAGGTCACAGCCTTGAAAACCCTATGGAGCAAACTTCTCTGCACACATGGGGTACCATGGATTGGAACCAACTCATTGGCAACTGATTTGCTTTGTTTTCATTCTAGCCTCCAGAGATGGTCCAGGTAAAAGTTAGAGTGCATTTCTGTCCAGTCTTTTGTTTTCTAATCACGTATTTTCCCACTCACTGCCACCACCCAAAATGGATCATTCCATGTATATTGTTCTGCAACTTGTTTTCACTTAAGAACACATTCTGGAGGCTTCCCCATTTCCTTGAAAGATTTTCTAAATAATTATTGTTAATGGCTGCAAAGAATTCTATTTTAGAGTCATACTTAACTTCTTTTTTTAAAATAAAATTTATGTACAGTGAAATACACAAAACTAAAGTGACATGGGTCAGTGCTTTTTTTTTCAGTGTTTCCTCTCCTTCCCTCCCACCCCTGGCAATCAACAAAGAAAGTTTCCCTCCATATATAAACCTTTCCTCGAGCCTCCACAACAGTGAACTAATACTATATTTGTCCTTCTGTGATTGACTTATTTCACTCACCATAATGTCCTCTAAGTTCATCCATATTATGCGGTGTTTTGCAGACTCTACATTATTCTTTAGTGCTGCATAGCATTCCATTGTGTGTATGTACCATAGTCTGGTCATTCCCTCTTCCACTGATGGGCAGTACGTTGTTTCCATCTTTTTGCTATTGTAAGTAGTGCTGTGATGAACACAAACGTGCATGTATCCGTTCCTGTCCTGGCTCTCACCTCTCTAGGATATATACCTGTAATGGGTGTTGAAGCATTGGAGTTTTCTATAAATCTTAGAGATAAGTCCCTTTCCAGCTATATAATTATTGGCAGATATGAATTTGTTGCTGTCATTTTTGTTATGTGCTTTTCCGTGGTGTCGATTTCTTTGTTCCGTATAATTTTCTATGCTGAGCTTGTTTTGTTTATGAATCATGTTATCACTTCCTTTGTTGCTATTGTTTTAGTATTTGCTGAATATTTGTGCTCATCCTCTTTTTTCTTTTGATGTGAAGGTGTATCATTTTTCTTTGAGGTTACCCTGTCATTTAGCTTTCCTCCCAAGTTTAGAACAGTCCATTCTATCTTGTAGTTGTCTTGACCTCCCTACCATCTAGAAGTTCTGTAACAACACAGTTTTTTCCCTCATTTTGGTTTGTAGTTGTCCTCATTTGTCAATTGATGTCTTTGGTTCCCTCTTTACAACCTTGTGGGTTTATTTACTTTGGATACTTCCCTAGCTGGGTTGGTTTCTGGGTTATATCATCATGTGTGTTAATGGTCAGTTGTTGTTGGCTGTTGTTGCTTCTCTGTCCTATGGGCTCCCTTTAGCATCTCTTGTAAGTTTGGTCTGGTTTTAACAAATTCCCTTAATTTCAGCTTATCTGGAAATGTCCTAATTTCACCATCATATTTGAGGGACGGTTTTGCTGGGTACATCATTCTTGGTTGGAAATTTTTCTCTTTCAGTGTTTTATATATATACCATCGCATTGTCTTCTCACCTGCATGTTTTCTGCTGAGAAATCTGAGCTTAGTCTTATTGGATGCCTCTTGTAGGTAACTTTTTGTTTTCCCTGTGCTGCTCTTATGATTCTTTCTTTGGTTTTGGTGAGTTTGATGATGATACATCTTGGTGATTTTCTCTTGGGGTCTATCTTGTTTGGGGTTCGTTGGACTTCTTAAATGGATATATTCTCATTTTTCACCATATCAGGGAAGTGCTCTTCCAACAAATCTTGGACAATTTTCTCAGTCATTTTATTTGTCTCTTCTGTTCTGGAATTCCAATGACATGTAGGTTATTCCTTTTGATGGTATCCCACATGAACCTTAGGCTTTCTTCATTTTGTTTTGATCTTTTTTCTGATTTTCCAAAGAAGTATTCGGGTACTTGTCTTCAGTCTCATTAATTCTGTCTTCCATTGCCATCAGTTCTACTGCTTTGCCCTTTTAATGTGTTACCTATTTCTGACATTTTAGTATTACTCTTCTAGATTTCTATCTGCAGATTTTGAATCCTTTCTAATTTTTCATTTATTTTGTCATTTTGTTCTTGTATTTTCTTCTGAAATTCTTCTAGGGTTTTGTCTGTGTTTTCCTTGATCTGTCTCTCAATTCTTTGAAGATACCTAAAATATAATTCTTTTGAATTCCTTATCAGGGAGTTCCAATGCTGCATCTTCTTCAGGGATGGGTTTTGGGTCTGTATCCTGGTCCCTTGTTTCTTCTGCTTTATCTTGCTTCTTTATGTGGAGTGTGAAGCTCTGTTGTCTCCGAGGCATTGTGATGTTTTGTGTTTATATTTAATTGGTGCTTTTATGTTGGAGTGACTGGCCCATGATTTTCATTTTCTTTGTTTTGTTTGTATGTTTTCTACACAAGCAGGGTACTGTACTATGCTCCTCTATTCACTAGTTAACAGCACTTACACATTCACCACTTGTCTCCTTTCCTGTTGTCAACCTCTCAAGTCCCTGCTGACCTTGGCAAACAGAGCCTATTCTTGTTGTTGTTGTTGTTATGTGCCGTCGAGTCGGACCTGACTCATAGCGACCCCTCCTTGGGTTTCTGAGGCAGTATCACCACAGAAGTAGATTGCCCATCCTTCCCTTTGAAGAGTGGCTGGTGGGTTTGAACCGCCAGCCTCTGGTTAGCAGTCAAGTGCCTTAGGCACTATGCTACCAGAGGTCCCAAGCCTATTCTTAGGTCCCTGGAATCCGAATGGGAATGCTATCACTTTAAAATCCAAAATGGTTGCCACTTGTAAAGATTCAAAATGGCTGCACCCTTGGTCACTTTAAATATCCAAAATGGCTGCTGTGTGTAAACAATCAAAATGGCTGCTCTCTCCGGACAGCGGAAAGTCCACAGCTCAGGTTGTCTCCCTCCTTGCTGTTTCCCTTCCTAGTCATTGGCCACCAGCGCAGTCATCCCTGCAGCCCTTGGTGACTAGGGCAGATCTTTAGGTCAATTCTCAGGTCTCAACACCACTTGGAAATATTCAGGCTGTTGGTCCTGTCAGAGTAGCTAACAGTCTTGCACCTCCGACCATGTCTGTACTCACTGTTTTCGTTCAGGTTTTTCCAGTAGTTGGTGCCTAATCCACTTCTGTATTGTTCCTTTCAAAGCTCAGGGTTCCAGGATTATCTTCTGCATCTCTGTCAGTTGTTTTTCTTTTCTTTGTTGAAGAGGATCTGTGTCACTTATCTGCCTATTCCTCCCTTAACTTTTCTTCTTAAGGGTTGTTTCTTGTTGGGCATTTTGTATGTTCTCAATTTCTCAACCATATGTACACTGCTATGAGGCCCCCAGTGAGGCTTCCACTTTGGTTTCCACCTCATCTTTGTCTTTTGAGTTTGTGAATAGTGTTGTGTTCCAATTCAGGTGTTCCCCACCCCCACCCTCACCATCTAGCCCTGGCCTGTGCAAATTTTCTATTCTATTCAACATAGCTGTCTTTTCTTATACAAATTTAAGGTTTTATGTCTTGAAAAGAAAAAATAAATGATCAATGAATCAGTTAAAAGTTAAAAGGGTTTAAAGATTATCTCAGGGCAATAGCTTTGTAGATTTATCCAGCCTTCATGGCTCCTGAAAGTCTAGAGTCCATGAGAGTTGGAAATTGTGTTCCCCTTTTGATCAGGATACGTCCATAGAATTTTCGATCAATATGTGCAGTAATGGCAGTCAGACACCTTAAGCCAAAAATATCCCTTAAGTCGTCTTAAAAGCAAACAATACTTTAGCTTAACTAGCAAAGAATGCCTGCACTGAGTGTTATGCTTGTTTCATTTTTGCATTTCAAACTCATTTTTTCAAAACTTTTTTGTAACTGATTTGGGTGAAAGTTTACAGAGCAAGTTGCTTTTCCATTCGATAATCCATACTCATTCTTTGACATTTACTGCAATCCTCACACTGTAACAGCATTCTTCCCACTTCTTCCTGTACCCACCCCTTCCCTTAGTTCTTCCTTCCCATCCCTTCCCACTTTCCTAGCTCCATCCCTGGGCAAATGCTGTCCTCTTGATCTCATATGCTTGATTGTTGTAATGAGTGCATACCCTCCTGATGTTACTGTTCACTTTATAGGTCTGTCATTTGGCTGTTGGTTGAATCATGGGGGTTAAATTCAGTTCTTAGTTTGAAAAGTGTCTAAGGGCCATAGTCTTAGGAGTTCCACCAGTCTTCATCAGACTGGTAAGCCTAGTCATTTTTTCTTTCTTTCTTTTTTAATAATTTTGAGTTTCGTTCCACATTTCCCCCCACTCTATCCAGTACCTCTTACTGTGACCCCTTTCAGAGCAGTCAGTAGTGGTAGCTGGCCACCATCTGGTCCTTCTGGTCTCAGGTTTGTGGAGGCTGGGGTTCACATGGTCTGTTCCTCCTTTGGACTAATTGTTCCTTGTATCTTTGATTTTCTTCACTCTCTTCTTTGCTCCAGATAGGGAGAGACCAATAGTTGCACTTTAGATGACTGCTCACAAACTTTTAAGACCCCAGTTGCTACTAACCAAAGTTGGAAGTAGAACATTGTCTTTGTGGACTCTGTTATGCCAATTGACCTTACTGTTGTCCCCTGAGATTATAGTCCTGAGTTTTTATATCCAGTGACTCATTCCCTCAAGGTGTTTGATTATGACTAAGACATTTTCATAACTTTGTCCCCTGTATGTTGTACTACATTCATGGATATATTTGTAGCACATATAAATACATAAGTAGAGATATCTTCTAGCAAAGCTATATATATTCATGGTGTAGTTCCAGTCTCTTTCCCACCCCTGTTCAGCTTGAATGTCTATCTATGTATCTATTCCTAAATTATTGCTAAATTGCTAAATTACTACTATTGCAGGATTGTGTATTTAATAATGTTCACCTTTGTTGCCTTTAACTCTTGTGCTTTTCCCTGTCTCCTCCACTGTCTTGATCATTTTGTGCTGATGTCCTCCTTATTGTACATTGCCTTTCCTTCACTCAAATTATGTGTCTACCCTCTATTTGGTGATTGTCCTTCCCTTCCCCTCCCACCCTGGTAATCTTCAAAGAACAATTTTTCCTGCATGTAAACCTTTTCTAAATTTTTACAGTATTCTCATATAAGAATTGTCCTTTTCAGTGTTTCTACAAGTGTATTTGTATATTCTATAAGAATTTCCAGGTACATAGTAGAGCTGACAAGGAACAAGGTTGTAGTCACTTCTTGGCCACAGCCAGCTACCCAGAGGGAGTGAGTAGTTGGACCTGCGGGCTTGGGACCATGGTCGCAGGGTACATCAGGATCAACTGGCATAACATACTGCATAAAAACATTGTTCCACTTCCTACTTTGGTGAGTAGCAACTGGGATCTTAAAAGCTTGCACATGGCCATCTAGATGCAACAATTGGTCTCTTCACCCAGAGCAAAAAAGAATGAAGAAAACCAAAGACTCATAGAAACAATTAGTCCAAGCAAGTGGTACACCATGCAATTCTCAGCCTATATGGTTATGAGACCAGAAGGACAAGATGGTGCCTGGATATGACTGTCATCCACTCACAGGGGGATTTATGTAGGAGATCCTGGATAGAGTGGGGGAACAATGTGGAACAAAACTCAAAATCACTAAAGAAAAAAAAAGGACCAAGTTTGCTGGTCTGATAGAGCCTGATGGAACCACTGACACTATGGCCCCTAGCTGCCCTTCAGATCTGGAATTGAACCCATTCTTGTGGCTTCCAGCCAAACAAAAGTCATGCATATGAGCTAAACATTTACATTAGCTAGATACACTCCTTGGAGAGATCAATCATGTGAGAATAGAAGGGCTGTGTATGTATAGGGAGACAGCTCAGGGTGCCGTAGTACATGGGAGGGAAGGACACAGGGAAGAGGTAACTATGGGGAGGAAGTGGGAAGGAGAGCTGTTGCATTGTGGGAAATTGGAGTCAATGTCATGAGACAAAGTGTATGTGAATTGCTGTATGAAAAATGACTTTGCTCTGTAAACTTTCACCCAAATGACACTAAAAATAAAAAAATAAAAGAAATTGTCTTTTGTTATTGACTAATTTCACTCAGCATATGTCCTCTAGGTTCATTCATGTTATGAGATGTTTTGGAGATTATTTTTTAAATGTTGTATAATATTCCATTGTGTGTATGTACCATAGTTTGTTTATCCACTCTTCCATTGATGGGATATGAATGTTCCAATCTCTTCACACCCTCACCAGCATTTGTTTTCTTTTTTCCTTTTTTTTTTCAACTGTGCTATTAATTCTGGAGTGAGATATCTCATTGTTGATTTGATTTGCATCTTTCTCTCATGGCTAATGATCATCAGCATTTCTTCATGTGTGTGTTGGCTGCCTAAATGTCTTCTTTGGGTTTTTATATTTAGGTCTTTGACCCAACTAGAATTAGTTTTTGTGTATGATGTGAGATATGGATCCTGTTTCATTTTTCTGCAAGTGGATATCCAGTTTTGTCAGCACATTTGTTAAAGAGACGTTCTTTTCCACATTTAGTGGGTTTTGGCCCTTTGTCAAAGATCAGCTGTCTGTAGCTGGATGGATTTATTTCTGAGTTCTCAATTCTCTTCCATTAGTGTATGTCTCTGTCATCGTATCAATACCAGGCTGTTTTGACTACTGTGACTGTATAGTATGTTTTGAGATTGGGGAGTGTGAGGCCACCTACTTTGTCCTCCTCTCTAGTAGTGTTTTGCTTATCTGAGGTCTCTTTGCTTAGTCTCTTTCCTTTCCATATAAAGTTGGTAGTTAGCTTTTCCATCTCTTTCAAGAATGACGATGGAAACTGGATCAGGATTTTTATATCTGTAGATTGCTTTGTGTAGTATTGTCATTTTTACAATGTTAAGTTGTCTTATCCATGACCATGGTATATTCTTCCATGTATGTAGATTTCTTGGAGTAGTATTTTGTAGTTTTCTTTGTATAGGTTTTTTGTATGTCTAAAAAGAGTTCTGGTGGCGTAGTGGGTAAGGCATTTGGTTGCTAACCAGAAGGTCAGTGGTTCAAACTCACGAGCTGCTCCACAGGGGGAAGACGAAGCAATCTATTTCTGTAAAGATTTACACCCTTGGAAACCCAATGGGTGTTACTGTGAGTCAGAATTGACTCAATGGCAGTGGGTTTTTTTTTTTTTTTTTAAATCTCTGGTTAGATTTATTCCTAAGTACTTCATCTTTTAGGTGGCTATTAAAAATGATATCATGTCTCTGATTTCCTTTTTGGAGTTCTTTGTTAGTATAGAGGAATCCAACTGATTTTTTTTTGTTGATCTTTATACACTGCCATTTTGCGGAAACCTTATAGCAGTTCTAGTAGCTTTATTGTTGAGTCTCTAGGATTTTCTATGTATAAGATCATATCTGCAAATAGAGATAGTTTCAACTTCTTCCTTGCCAATTTGGATGCCTTTTATTTTCCTTTTGTGACTTACTGCTGTGTGCTATGGCTAGGACTTCCAATACAATATTGAATAGGAGTGATGATAAAGGGCATCATCGCATGGTTTATGTTTGCAAGGGGAATGTTTTCAATCTCTTTCCATTGAGAATAACATTGGTTGTTAGTTTTGTGTATATGCCCTTAATTATGTTGAGGAATTTCCCCTCTATTCCTATTTTGTTGAGCATTCATTTTTATCAAGAATGGGTTGGGATTTTTTCAAATGCCTTTTCAGAGTCAATTAATATGATCATACGGTTATTTTCCTTTGTTGTATTTGTGTGATGGGTTACATTGATTTTCTAATGTTGAACCATCCTTGCATACTTGATATGAACCCCACTTGGTCACAGTATATTATTATTATTTTTTGATAGGTTGTTGGAGTTAATTTGCTAGGATTTTTTTTTTTTCCTCTGTAACAAAACCTTTATTGGTTTAATTACCATGAAAGCAGAAAGACAGAAATAGTTGGAATCTTTACATTAAATCATAATTAAAACCCATGTGGGATTATACACAATATTTGGGATTTTATTTCATTGAACCCAAGTAAAAACAAAACTAATAAATGGCAAAATACATTATACAACTTTCAATTAATATAATTGTCTAATGATTGCTCAGAAAACCCAAGTAGATTTAAACACACACACACACACATATTAATACACACTTGCAATTCATGTAATATATATATGTCTGCATTACTTTCTTATATATTACATATATGTATGGCTGTAAGTGGGAGCTCTGGTGGTGTAGTGCCTAAGGCATTTGACTGCTAACCAGAACCCACCAGCCACTCCTCTGAAGGAAGGAGGGATCGGTATGAGTCAGATATGACTCGACAGCAGTGAGTTTTAGATGGCTGTTAAGTACATGTGTCTCTGTGCATGTGTATGTCACTGCAAAAACGACAAGGAGGCCACATGTTCCGACCTCCTCTAATTCCACAAAGGGAAGACAGGGTTACCAGCAGTAACCCAAGGCCTATTACTGCCAGGCCAGACATGTTGCCTCCCTCCAGTCCTTTCT
>NW_006921719.1:5830056-5832113 GCF_000298275.1 Orycteropus afer afer
CAGAACATTGTATTGTCCCACGCCCAACAGAAATAACCCAGGTGGGCGACTTTAAAATCAGGATCTCCTCAGTTGCTAATAGCAATTCCCACCTTGGAGTTTACAAAGACTTATGGGTAGAAAAGCCACACTAAGTAATTTACTACACCGCAGTCACACATTATGTTAATTTCACAGCCAAATTTCCTTTAGCCAAAATAAAAATGTGAAGATTCCATCCTACCTTTTCAAACTTGACTTATGGAGTTTCATATGCTTCTTTCCTGCGAAGTCCATTTTATCCCGTAGAGTGCAAAAATGGGAATATAAAAGCATTATACTTCTTTCACTTGATTTAGAAAATTGCACAGTGATCAACCCAATAAAGTGGGACTTATTTTATGAGAAGAGATGCCCAAAAACCTTAAAGGTGACCTCTGACAGACTGGGGAAGACTATTACTAAACAGTCTTGAATGCCTCATTCTGTATTTGGCTGCACATGCCTGATTGTGAAGTTGAAGAAAAGAAACAAATATTGGCCCAGAAAAAGCACAAAATATGGCAAAATATGCAAGTGTTCTGAGATTGGACACTGTGACTGGACCTACATCAGGTTTAAGGGGAAGGAGTCAGAGTGGAGATGTTCAGAAATGACATTTTTCTTTCTCTAGAGGAGGACATTGCAGGTTCTTTGGTGCTTGGAGTATGATTCAAAACTTTTTGCAGTTGTGTGAAATGACCTTTTTTCTAAATAGGCTATTGAATCTTATCATTTCTTCCTTTTTTAAAAAATTGTGATTTGGACGAAAGGTTACAGAGAAAATTCATTTTCCTCTTGGCTAGGGTTTTGGTGAGAATTTTTGCATCAATGTTCATGAGGAATTTTCCTTTTTAGGGATGTCTTAGCTTGGTTTTGGTATCAGGGTTATGCTTACTTCATAGAATGAGTTCAGTAGTATTCCATCTTTTTCTGTGTTCTGGAATAGTTTGAGCAGAATTGGTGTGAGTTCTTCTCTGAATGTTCGATAGAATTCTCTAGTGAAGCCATCTTGGGCCAGGACTTTTTTTCTGTCGAGTTTTTAATGACTTGTTCAATTTCTTCTTTTGTAATGGGTCTGTTCAAATTTTCTACCTCAGATCATGTTAGTTGGGTAGGAAGTAGGTTTCTAGAAATTTTCCCATTTCTTTTAGTTTTTTAAAACATGTTTGAGTACAGTTTGTCATAGTATTGTTGTTAATCCTTTTTATTTTGGTAGGTTGTTGTGACATTGCCTATTTCATTTCTTATTGTGTTATTTGCTTTTTCTTCTTTTCCTTTAATTTTGCCAGTCGTTTGTCAATTTTATTAATCCTTTCAAAAAACACTTTCTAGTTTTGCTGATTTTTCTATTTTTCTGCTTTATTTCTGCTTAAATCTTTATTATTACCTCTCTTCTAGTGACTGTAGCCTCTTTTTTCTGTTCTTTTTCTAATATTTGGAAGTGTTGGATTAAGGTGTTGGTTTGATTTTCTTTTTTGATGTGTGCATCTGTTGCTATATATTGTCCTTTTAGCATTGCCTTTGCTGTGACCCAAGAATTTTGATATGTTGTGTTTTCATTCTTGTTTGATTCAGGATTTTTTTATTCTATTATCCAGTAGGTTGTAAGCAGGGTATTATTCAGTTTGCATGTTTCTTTCTCCCCCCTTGATCTTCCTGTTGATGTTTTCTAATTTTGTAGCATTATCATCTGAGAAGATGCTTTGCAGTATTTCAGTGTTTTTAAATTTAATTGAGGCTTGCTTTGTTACCTAACATAGTCTTTTCTGGACAAAGTTTCTTATGCACTGGAAAAGATTGTGTATTGTGCTTTTGTTGGGTGGAGTGTTCTATATACATTTATGAGGTCTAAGTTGGTTCCTGTACCCAGGGATACAGGTGAGGAGAGACAACTCAGGGACGCCCAAAGAAGCAGGCCAGAAGAGCAGGAGAAAGGGGATTAAAAACCAGGAAGCCAGACAGAGGAACAGTCAGCCACAGGGACCCAGGTGGGGGTGATACAAGAGGTCTCCAACAGCAGGACAAACTTGTCTGTC
>NW_006921719.1:5835278-5846723 GCF_000298275.1 Orycteropus afer afer
TGTGGGATCGGGCAGTGTTTCGTTCTGCTGTGCATGGGGTCGCTATGAGTCGGAAACGACTCGACGGCACTTAACAACAACAACAACAACAAGAAGTTGGTTGATTGTGTTGTTTATGAAACTGAGTAAAGTCAAAACTGTTTCCCCCACCCTGGTTAAGGCAGATAATTAGAACAGATAGGACCCTGAATAGGAATAGATAAGTAAACTTAATTATCCTTAGCTATTTCACCACCCTGGGCCTGGTTGGAGATAGATGAGTAAACACATTGGATTCTGGTTGGAGATAGATGAGTAAATACAATAAGCTCAGTTCCTTAAGAACTGAATGGAAACAAACAAACATTCTTTTCTGCTATTTCCTTAGGCACAGGTGATAAACGCGTTAGTGTCTTAGAAAACAACCTGAAAATTAACTCTGGCTGGCGGACATGCGCAGTGGGGCAGAGAGGAACAGAGTTACTGGGAACTAACACTCTTTCCTCTGCCTAAGTCCCAATCAGCTGATGACAGGAAGCTAGTGTGACTCATCTGGTACGCAGGAGCACTGACTCAAATTGCTACTGTCCCTTTAAACCAAGGCAAAGGAAATCTCAGTCAATTGTCAACCATCTCATGCCCAAATCCCTGAAGTTTTTATGAATATGCATAACCTTCTCTTCTGAAACCTACAAAACTGTAATTCGATGGAGTTTCGGGGAGTCAGATCCGGGTACGGGGGTATCCCTACTGCTTGCATTGCCGCTTTGCAGTAAATAATTTTCTCTCTTCTTAATCACTTGATGTGTAAACAGTTTGGGCCTGACTGCGCGCACTGGGCAGGGACCTGCATTTGGTCCTGTTTCATTTAGATCTTCTGTATCCTTGTTAAGCTTCTTTCTAGTTCTATCCTTCATTGAAAATAGTGTATTAAAGCCTCCTCCTACAATTGCCTCATCATATGCATGTGTGGTGGTTATGTTTGTGTGTCAGTTTGGCTGGGCCTGGTTGAGTGGCTGGGCAGCTGGTGGTAGTTATTACCCATGATGAAACTGGCAATCACCTCCATGGTGGGATCTACCACAAGCAGCTGAGAGCTGCTTTGGGTATGTGGTCTGCTTCTCATACATAAGAAGCAGCTTTGGGAATGGTCTCCAGCTTATGGCATGCTTGGAACGTGCATGTAGCCATGTCGTTGTTCAGCAGCCTGCCATGCTCTGCCGACCTGGGAACTTACAATGGACTTGAATTAATGGCCTGCTGTGTGGTTTGGTAACATCAGAACTGTGCCTTTTTGCTTGTCAACCTTGGCCTTCTCAGCCTCAGCAGCTGTCTGAGTGAAGAAATGCCTCTAGCTTCAGTGGGCCAGGAGCTGGAGGCAGACCTGAAGCCCAAGGTCGAGGGGCTTTCACACAGCCCCTAGAGCCTGGCACTTTGAACTTGGACTTCTAGTCTCCTGAACTGTAAGAGAATAAACTCCTGTTTGTTCAAGTCATCCCATTTGTGGTATATTCTTGTCAGAGCAGCACTAGGTAACCAGAACAGCATGTTAAGGCTGGACAATGAATAAAGAAGACCAAAGAAGAAGTGATGCCTTTGAATTGTGGTGTTGGTAAAGAATACTGAAAGTACAATGGACTGCCAGAACAAACAAATCTGTCCTGGAAGAAGTGCAGCTGGAATGCTCTTTAGAAGCAAGAATAGCCAGACTTTATCTTACTTACTTTGGTCATGTTGTCAGAAGGGACCAGTCCCTAGAGTAGGATATCATGCTTGGTAAATTAGAAAGTCAGTGAAAAGAGGGAAGACCCTCAACAATGGATCGATACAGTGGCTGCAACAATGGGCTGAAGCATGGCAAGGATTTTGAGGATGGCACAGGACTGGGCAGTGTTTCATTAGGTTGTACATAGGGTCACTATGGTTGGAACCGACTTGACCTAACAACAACTACTACTACTATTGTGTAGTTGTCTATTTCTCCTTTCAATTTTATTAAAATTTGGTTTATGTGCTTTGGGGTTCTTTCATTGGGTGCATAGATATTACAGTTATGTCCTCTTGTTCAATTGACACTTTAATCATTACATAATGTCCTTCCTTGTCTCTTTTGCCTTAAAGTCTATTTTATCAGGAATTAATATTGCCACTCCTGCTTTTTTTTTTGGTTGACATTTGCTTGATACATGTTTTTTCTTCCTTTGATTTTTAGCTTACTTTTGTCTTTGTGTCTAAGGTGTGTCTCTCGTAGATAGCATATTGGTGAGTCATATTTTCTTTCCATTCTGCCACTGTCTGTCTCTTACCCTGGTGCATTTAATCCATTTACATTCAATGTAATTATTGACAGGTATGAATTTACTGCTACCATTTTGCTCTTTGTGTGTGTGTGTAAGTGTGTGTGTGTGATGATTTTTTTTTTTTTGTTCCATATATTTTTCTGTGTTCAGCTCATTTTGTTTATGGATTTTCTTATCATTTCTTTTATTACTATTTTAGTGCTTTCTAAGACTTTATGATTTTCTACTTTTTTTTCTTTTGGTGTAAAAGTTTATTAATATTCTTTCAGGGTACACTATAATTTATTACTATCTTCCCAAGTTTAAAACAGTCATTCTTTCTTTCTTTCTTTTAAGAGTTTGTTTTACATTCAACATTACGTGTACATATAGTTTCACTCCGCATTTACCATGCCCAACCCTAACCCAGTCTCCTCCCCTCCTGCCCAGTAACCCTTCCCCTGTGCCCCTCATAGTTATGTACTCCTGTTTGTCCTGCTTGCCCCTCTGGTGCCCTGTGGTTCATTGCTCCAAGGGATGTATTACCATAGAGTATGTGGGTGCATCATCCTGGGTTGAGTGGTCTGCATATACATCTTGTTAACTATTGGGCTGAGAGACAGCCCCTGGGAGTGAGTTTTATTCCAGGCATAGAATATATTCTAGGGCCATAGTATTGGGGGTCTTGTCAGACTCCATTTGACCAGTAATACTGGTCATTATTGAGTTTTTGTTCCATATTTTTCCTCCCACTCTGTCTAGGATCTCCAGATTTGATCCTTTCCTGGGTGGTTGGCATTGGTAGCTGGGCACCATTTAGTTCTTCTGGTCTTGAAAGGCCATTGTGTCCTAGGGCTGATTGCTTCCAAATGCCCTTGGTTTTTTGCACTCTTCTTCACTTCCAATGCTAGGAGACCATTAGATGTGTCTTCGATGGCCGCTTGAAAGCTTTTAAGACCCTAGTCGCTACTCACCAATGTAGGATGAGGAACAAGGCTTTTCTGTATTTTGTTGTGCCAGTTGAGTCTGGTGTCTCCCAGTACTATGGTTCTGAGATGGTAGATCTATTGAATCTTTCTCCCATAGTATCTGGGTGTCTGTGAGTGATTACTCTATTTTCTATTGTTGCAGGTATTTTGTATCACTGGTGTCTGCAAGATTAGCCTGTGGTGGATCTATCCTTGGTTCAGAGTATACTCCTGTTCACTGACCACCATCTGATCCTCTCAGGTGTTTATGTGTTTATCTGTAGCCTGGTGTTTGGTGTTAATGGTAATTAAAGTAATCATTCTATCTTAATATCATCTTCCTGTTTGGATCTTCTGTAACTATATCATTTATTCCCTCTTTTTGTTTTGTAGTTATCATTTACAAATTGATATTTCTGGTGTACTCTTTTCTGTCTTGTAGATTTATTTTGTCTTTGATAGTTCTATTTCTGTGTTGGTTTCCATGTGATGTTGCCATATATCTTAACGTTTGGTTTTTGTCTACCATTGGTGGTTCTGTCTGAAAAACTCCCTTTGACATTTCTTATAAAGTTGGTCTGATTTTTGCAAATCCTCTTAATGTCTGTTTACCTGAGAATGCTCTAGTTTTGTCATCATATTTGAGAGACAATTTTTGCTGGATATATGATTCTTGGTTGGCAATTTTTTTTTCTTTCAGCATTTTATATATGCCATCCCATTGTTTTCTTGCCTGCATAGTTTTTGCTGAGAAATCAGAGTTTAGTCTTACCGGTTCTTCTTTGTAGGTGACTTTTGTTTTTTCTGATTCTTTTTTGGTGTTTGATTTCGGAAAGTTTGATTATGATATGCCTTGGTGATTTTCTTTTGGGGTCTACTTGTTGAGCTTCTTGAATACAAATCTTCTCATCTTTCATAGTATTAGGGAAGTTTTCAACAATTTTCTCAGTGCATTTTTTTTTTTTTGGGGTCTCTTCTTGTTCTAGAATTCCAATCACATGTAAATTAGTCCTCTTCATGGTGTCCCAAATGAGTCTAAAGCTTTCTTCATTTTGTTTAATCTTTTTTTGTGTGTGATTGTTCCTGCAACAGATTGGTGTTGAGAGATTGGTATTCAATCCTGCTAATTCTGTGTTCCATTCATTCAATTCTACTCCTTTGTCCTTCCAATGTGTTAGCCATTTCTAAAATTTTAGTATTAATCTTTTGGGTTTCTATTTGCTGTTTTTGTATGGTTTCTAATCTTCCATTTATTTTCTCAAGTTCTTGTATTGTTTTTTGAATTTTTCTAGAGTTTTGTCTGTGTTTTCCTTGATTTTTCTATGGTTTCCTTGAACTTTCAATCCATTGAAGTTACCCAAAATATAATTATTTTGAATTCCTTATCAGGCAATTCCAATAGCGTTATCTTCCTCTGGAAGATTTTTTGGTCCTGTACTTTCCTCCCTTGCTTGAGACATCATGTCCTGTTGCATGTATGTGTGTGTTAAGGTGTGTGTGTAATTTGAAGTTGTCTGCTGTTTCCAAGACAATGTAGTGTTATTGTATTAATTTGTTGCTTACATGTTGGTTTTCTTCACCCTGATTTTTGTTTTATTCTGTTTAATATATCTAAGAAACAGGGCAGTCATGTTACTCTGGTTGCTAGTTTGGTAGCACTGGGGTACTCCCCCATTTGTCTCTGGGCAAATTTGGTAGCAGCTGGGAGTGTGGGCACAAGTCACTGATCACTAATTGTGCAGAGCAACTGAAGGAAGTTTGGCTGGTTGCCGGCTGCTGTCTCTCCTTGGTTCAATAGTGCTGGAGTGTGCAGTGACACTTGCCCCGTGAGTGGGGCAGCAGGAGTAGTTAATATGGTTGGGTAGAATCACTGGTTCCTGATTCTATGGTAATCTAATGACTGATGTGGGTGTTGGTGCAGACCTGGACAAGTGGAGCCAATTACCTGGTTCCTGTTCTGATCAGAATGCTTCTTGCTATAATTCAAAATGGCCACACTGTTCTGGTTAGCTGTTTACCAGTCCTTGATTACTGTTTTCGTTCAGTCTCTTTTCCTCATTGGTATTTGATCTATTTCTTTATCTTTTTCTTTGAAGCTCTGGGATACAGTATTATTACCTGTAGCTGTTTCTCTTCTTCTTCTTCTTCTTCTTTTTTTTTTTTTTTTTGAGGCTTTGTTACAGAGGGTCTGGGTAATGTGTCTGCCTAGTCTGCCGTCTTGAACCCAAAACACATTATGCTCTTTTAAGAACTATCTATATGGGATCAAATTGACAGCAGCAACTTGAAAGATTAGATAGGAATCTTAAGGGGTAGTGAGTTTATGTTAATGAAGGAAGAACAGCTCAGAGAAGGAGGGTGAGAATGGTTGTACAACTTGAAGAATGTGATCAATGTCACTGAATTATACATGTAGAAACTGTTGAAATTTTGTATATGTTTTGCTGTGAATATTCTCAAACACAACAAAAACAACAAATAAATAAAGTTTAAAAAAGGGTTAAAAGGAATTATTGAGGCAAGAATTTTTGTTTTTATAAGGTGCTTGCTTAAGCAAGGAGAATACAGGTATTTTTAAGGGAGTTATGGGATTTCCAATAGGGAAATAATGATGATTGGATCTGTTTTTAATTGAAGATAGGGTCTTAGAAAGTGGGGGCCTTTCTGTCATCAGTTCCATAGTTATACTTGATGAGAACTGATAGTCTGGTATGGTGTGTCAGAAACATTTTTAACTGTCAAATTGTTCTTTTTAGAAAGTTTTTTATTGTTCTGTCAAAGATTGCACCTGGCACAAATGGCCATTTTAATTTATTTGTTCTCAGAAAGGTTTCTGCATATGGCACAAATCGTTATTAATTTTATTTTATATTTAACAATCCCCCTTTTTGTCATAATTTAAAATTCACAGTTGGAAGTTTGACCAATTAGGAACCTCAGTTATCACTTTAGGTAGTTCTTGTCTTTTGATCAATTATTATGAGTTAATTTATTTCTGTAATTTTAGTTGAATTGGTGTTAAACCTTCTAGTTTACTGAATTCTTACTTGGAAGTATTTTGGCGGCTATGAAATTATATTTAAGACTTTGGAGGTCTGTGGGACTGATTGTTAGAAAGGTGTTTTTATTTTTATTTTTTACCAAGAACATAGGGTAAAACCACTACTTATAGTTCAAGCTTATTATATTAGAGACAAGTTGTTTTCTCTACCACTATTTTCCTTTTTATTTTTTAATTTTTCAAACCAATAGAAAGGTTGCAATAGTAGTACCCAAAATACATATATACCTAGGTTAATCAACTGCTAACATTTTGTCACATTTTTTTTTATCTTTTTTATATGTATGCTTTTTTTAAAAAAATCTATTTTAGATATGTCAGAATTGCAGACATCATAATGCTTCAGGACATATCTCCTAGCAATAAGGACATTCTCTTAATAACCACAATAAATTGTATTTTCCTGATTTTTTTAAAATTATAAAATATTACAAACAGAAACACAGACCAGTACCATGAATGCCCACATGCCCATAACCTACTTTAAAAACTGTAAACTGATGGCTAATTTTTTTTTCTTTTTTAAATCCCTTCACCCATATCAAAACTGTTTCATAATTATCCATTTATTTTCCCTCACTTCCCATCCCTGGTAACCAATAAAGAAAATTTCCTTGATTTTTACAATAATGGACTCATATAATACATGTCCTTTTGTGATTGACTTATTTCACTCAGCATAATGTCCTCCAAGTTCATTATTTTATTGTGTTTTTGGTGAAAGTTCACACAGCAAATTAGTTCCTTTTTGAGAATTTCTATACATATTGTTCACTGACATTTTCTACAGTGTGTCCACATTTTCATTATTTCCATTATAGTTGTTCTGTTTCCATTAATCTAGTTTCCCTGCCCCCCTTACTCTCCCATCCATGCTTTAGGGTAATTGGGCAATCTGCTTCTGTAGTGATATTGCCTCAGAAATCCAAGGAGGGATTGGTGTGAGTCAGATCCAACTTGACGGCAATGAGTTTGGTGTTTTTGGTTTTTGGTTAACCATTTGGTCCATATAGATGACGATGATGATTTTTACCTTTCTCTTCACCAAAATTAATATTCATCTACCCTCTAGTTAGTGGTTTATGATTCCTTCCTTACCCACCCCTGGAAACCATCAAAGAACCTTTCTTCTTCATCTGTGAACTTGAGAAATCTAAACTACAAGTAAAATGTTTCTGAAATACAATGGTAGAACAAACACAAAGTAGACATTTCCATTGCAAATGAGAGAAATGGGAGGGGAAAGAAGTGATAATGGGCACCAAGCAAGTCCAAAGCTTAGCAGAACAATTTACATTAGGTTTTTTAAAAAACTTTTTATTGTGACTTGGGTGAAAGTTTACAGAGGAAATTCATTTTTCATTCAACAGTTCACACATATTTTGTTTTGTGACACTAATTGCAATAACCCCAATGCCAATGTAACAGTTCTCTTCCCACTTCTTCCCTGTAATTACCTTTTCCCTGTGTCCCTCTTTCCTTTGCATTCCTGCCTTCTGAGCTTAATCCCTGCACAGAAGCTCTCCTTTTGATCACTTTTAAGTTTTTGATTGTTCTAAGGAGTGCATACCTCCCTGGTGTAATTGTTCTGCTTGTAGGTCTATCTGGTTTTTTGGATGAAAGTTGAGACATGGAAGTGAGTTCATTTCAGGCCCAAAGAATGACTAAGGACCATACTCTCTGAGGTTTCACCAGTCTCTATCAGACCATTTTGAGTTTTTTTCCACATTTTCCTCCCACACTATCCTGGATCTCTAATTTTGATCCCTTTCTGAATGGCTGGCAGTGGTAGCTGAGCATCATCTAGTCCTTCTGGTTTCAGGTCATGTAGGCTGAAGTTCCCATGGCCCAGTAGTCCCTTGGACTAATTGTTTCCATGAGTCTTTTGATTTTCTTCACTCTGCTCCAAAACAGGATAGACCAGTAATTGCATATTAGATGGCCACTCACAAGCTTTTAAAGCCACAGTCACTACTCACCAAAGTAGGATGTAGAATATAGTCTTTGTGTACTATATCATGCCTATTGAGGTTGATGTCCCCTGTGGATATAGTCCCGAGTCCATAGCCCCAGAGACCCCCTCCCTCAAGGTGTTTAGTTATAGTTAAGAAGTCATCATAACTTTGCCCCCTGTTGACTCTATTATATATATGGACATTTTCATAGCACATACAAATACATATGTAGAAATATCATCTGCCAAACCTATATATGGTCATGGATATAGTCCCATTTGCCTACTTATACCTGATCATCTTGCTTGTCTACCTGTGTATCCAACTGTAGATTAATGTTTTTTATTACTCATAATACAGTATTGTGTATGTAGTAGTGTTTACCTTTGTTGTCTGTGCCTCTAGTGTACCTCTCTCTGTCTTCTTTTTCCTTAGTGATATTGTGCTGGTCACCAACTTTTGATGTAATGTCTTTTCCTTCACCCAAATCAAGACATGTCTCTTACCTAGTGTCTTAGTTCTCTGTGCTGCTACAAGAAAAATACCAAAAATGGGTGCTTCAACAAACAGGAATGTATTCTCTTACAGTTCAGGAGGTTAGAAGTCCAAGTTCAGAGTGCTGGCTCAAGGGGCTGGATGGAAAGTAAGCCCTTTGCCTTGGGCTTTAGCTTTGCCTCTCATTCCAGGCCCACTGGAGCAAGCTAGTGGCTTGTCCTAACTCATGCAGCTGCTAGCTGCTGAGGCTCACGAACCCAAAACTGACAGGTAAAATGGTACATCCCAAGATTAGGAGGCAATACAGCAGGCCACTAGTTTAAATCCAGGAACAACCCCAAGATCAGCAGGCTACTGGTTCAAGTCCAGGAACTGGAAATGAAGACTTGGCCGACTGTGGGATCCATATGTGCCCAAAAGCTAGAGACCTTTCCCAGAGTTTCTCCATATATGCAGGATGCAGGCCACATCTCCAAGGTAACTCTCCTTCAATTATTTAGCTGCTCACAGCATCATATGGAATAACTATATCCAACTACTAAGCCACTAAAAACCATGGTGTGTTGGTTTCATCCTGTTCCTCTAACAGAAAATACCACAAATGGGTGGTAATAACAAACAGGGCTTTATTCTCTTAGTTTTAGAGGCTAGAAATCCAAGTTCAAAGTGCCAGCTCCAGGGGCTCAGGGAAAGCCTCTTGACCTTGGGCGTCAGCTCTGCCTCTTGTGCCTGGCCCATTGGAGCTGAAGGTGTCTATTCACTCAGGAAGCTGCTGGCTGCTGAGGCAGGCAAACCCAAGGTCAACAAGTAAAAAGGTGCAGTGCCAATATTACCAGACAACACTAGGCCACTAGTTCAAGTCCAGAAAAAGTCCCAAGATCGGCAGGGCATGGCAGGCTGCTGAAGGAAGATTCAGCACATGCAGAGTCCAAGTGTGCCAAAAAGCCGCAGAGATCTTTCCCAAAGCCTCTCCTTATATACTGGAGTCAGACTGCATCCCTAAAGCAGCTACTGAGCTGCTCGCAGCAGACTCCACCATGGAGTTGACTGCCAGTCTCATCAAGGGGAATAACTACAAGCAGCTGCCCAGCCACTCAAAACCAGGCCAGCCAAGTTGACACATAACATTAACTACCACACAGGGCCCAGCCAAGCTGACACTCAACTTTAACTACCACACCTACCTACTAATAATTTGCTCTCCCCTACCTCCCTCCCATCCCTGGTAGCCATCAAAGAATGTTTCTTTCTGTGTGTAAACCTTTTCTTGATTTTTATAATAGTGGGCTCATACAGTATTTGTCCTTCTGTGATTGACTTATTTCACTCAGCATAATGTCCTCCAAGTTCATCCACATTATGAAGTCTTTTGCAGCTTCTTCACTATTCTTTAAAGTTACACAGTATTACACTGTGTATATGTACCATGGTTTGATTATCCATTCATCCATTCATGAGCACTCAGGTTGTTTCCATCTCTTTGCTATTGTGACTAGTGCTGTGATGAACATTAGTGTGCATATATTTACTCATAGCCTGGCTCTTACTTCGTTAGGATAAATACCTAGTAGTGGGATTGCTGGATCATACAGTATTTCTATTTTTAATTTTTTAAGGAAATGTCAAGTCATTTTCCATTGTGGTTGCACTATTTTGCAGTCCCACCAGCAGTGTCTGAGAGTTCCAATCTCTCCACATCCTTGCCAGCATTTGTTGTTTTCTGTCTTGTTGAACTTTGCTATTGTTGCTGGGGTGAGATGGTATCTCATGGTCTCGATTTGTATCTCTCTAATGGCTAATGATCATGAGCGTTTCTTTGTGTTTGTTGGCTACCTGAATATCTTCTTTGGGGAAGTATCTGTTCATGTCCTCTACCCATTTTTCAATTAGATTGTTTGTCTTTTTGATGTTGAGGTATTGACGTTTTCTATAAATTTTAGAGATAAGTCAGATATGTCATTGCCAAATATTTTTTTCCCAATCTGTATGTTCTTTTTTTTTTTACCGTTTGGAGAAGTCTTTTGATGTGCTTAAGAATTTAATTTTTAGAAAGTGCCAGTCATCTACTTTATCTTTAGATGTTTGTACATTTTTGGTTATGTTTGATAATCTATTCATGCCATAAATTAGGGCCCCTAACTTTGCCCCTGTTTTATCTTTGATGTTTTTTATAGTTTTAAGTTTTATATTTAGGTCTTTGGTCCATCTTGGGTTCATTTCTGTGTATGGTGTGAGGTATGGATCTTGTTTCTTTTTTTTTTTTTTTCAAATGGATATCCAGTTTGTTGTTGTTGCTATATGCCGTCAAGTTGGCCCTGACTCATAGCAACCCCTCTTTGGGTTTCCAAGGCAGTATCACAATGGAAGTAGGTTGCCCAGCCTTCCTTCCGAGGAGTGGCTAGTGGGTTTGAACTGCCAGCCTTCTGGTTAGCAGTCAAGTGCCTTAGGCACTATGCTACTGGAGCTCCTGATATCTAGTTTAGTCAGCAACATTTGTTAAAGAGACAATCTCTTCCCCATTTAATGGGTTTTGGTCATTTGTCAAAGATCTGCTGTCCATAGGTGGATGAGTCTATTTCTGGGTTCTCAATTCTGTTCCACTGGTCTATGTGTCTGCTTTGTACCAATACCAGGCTATTTTGACTACTGTGGGTGTAGAATAGGTTTTGAGATTGGGGAGTATGAGACCTCCTTTTTTTTTTTTTTTT
>NW_006921719.1:5853113-5866932 GCF_000298275.1 Orycteropus afer afer
GTGTTAATTGGTTTCCCTTTTCTTTGTTGAAGAGGGTCTGTGCAATCCTTCTGCCTAGTCCGCCATCTTGCCCCGCCTTCCAAAGACCTCTTTGTTGATGTAGAGGAATCCAATTGACTTTTGTATGTTGATCTTGTATCCTGTGACTTTGCTGAATCTTTCCATTAGTTCTAGTAGTTTTCTTGCTGAGTCTCTTGGGTTTTTTATGTATAGGATCATATCATCTGCAAATAAGGGTAGTTTTACTTCTTATTTGCCAATTTGCATGGCTTCCCCCTACCCCCTTGTCTTATTACCCTGGCTAGGACTTCCAACAAAATGTTGAATAGAAGTGGTGATAAAGGACACTCTTGTTTGGTTCCTATTTGCAAGAGGAATGCTTTCAGTTTCTCTCTATTGGGAATAATGTTGGCTGTTGGTTTTGTGTATATGCCCTTAATTATGTTGAGGAATTGCAATGGATATTGCAATATCCATTCCTACTCCGCTGAGACTTTTTATCAGAAATGGGTGTTGGATTCTACTCTAATCTTTATTATTTCCTTTCTTCTTAAGTCTGCAGGCTTCTTTTGTTGCTCTTTTTCTAATTGTTGGAGTCGTTAGGTTTAGCTATTGATTTGGGTTTGTTCTTTTTTGATGTATGCATTTATTGCTATAAATTGACCTCTCAGTACTGCTTTTGGTGTGTCCCAAAGGGTATGTTGTAATTTCACTCTCGTTTTCATCTAGGAATTTTTTCTGCATTGATTGATACGATCATGTATTTATTTTTCTTTATTTATGTGATGGATTATGTTGGTTGTTTTTCTAGTGTTAAGTTATCCTTGCATACCTGGAATAAATTTCATTTGGTGATGGTGTATTATTTATTTTTAATATAGTGTTGGATTCTGTTGGCTAGGATTTTCTTGAAGATGTTTGTATCCATATTCATGAGTCATATTGTTTTGTAATTTTCCATGTTAGTGGTGTCTTTGCTTGGTCCTCACATCAGAGTTATGCTTTCTTCATAAAATGAATTTGGGAGTATTCCATTTTTTTCCATGTTTTGGAATAGTTTGAGTAGGTGTGGTGTCAGTTCTTCTGTGAATATTTGGTAGAGTCCTCCAGTGAAACCATTTGGGCCAGAATATTTTTTTGGGGAAGTTTTTTTTGTTTTTTGTTTTTTAAATGACCTGTTTCATTTCTTCTTTTGTTATGGGCTTGTTCAAAATTTCTACCTTAGTTTGTGTTTGTTTAGGCAGGTGGTGAGTTTCTATAAATTTGTCTGTTTCTTTCAGGTTTTCATATCTGGAGTATATACAGTTCTTTGTAGTATTCTGTTATTATCCTTATTTCAGTTGGTTCTGTCATGTCTCCCATCTGATTTCTTATTTTGTGTTAATTGCATCTTCTCTTTGTTTTTCTTGGTTAAATTTGCCAGTGGTTTGTCAATATTTGTTAATCTTTCAAAGAACCAACTTTTAGTCTTGTTTATTTCTATTTTTCTCTTTTCTGTTTATTTCTGCTTTAGTCTTTATAATGGGAGCTCTGGTGGCATAGTGTCTAAGGCATTTGACTGCTAACCGGAAGGTTGGTGGTTCAAACTCACCAGCCACTCCTCAGAAGGAAGGTTGGGCAATCTACTTCCATAGAGATAGTTCCTTGGAAAACCAAGGAGGGGTTGCTATGAGTCATATCTTACTCTATGGCAGTGAGTTTGGTTTTTTTTGGGGGGCAGGAATCTTTATTTTCTTCTTTAGTCTGTAGGCTTCTTTTGTTGCTCTTTTTCTAGTTGTTGGAGTTGTTGGGTTAAGCTATTGATTTGGGTTTGTTCTTTTTTCTTTTTTTTTATGTATGCAATTATTGCTATAAATTGACCTCTTAGTACTGCTTTTGCTGTGTCCCAAAGGTTTTGTATGTTGTGCTTTCATTCTTGTTTGCGTCTAGGAATTTTTTTTTATTTCACATTTTGTTTCTTCTATTAGCCAGCAGTTTTTGTGCAGGCTGTTATTCAGTTTCTATGTATTTGATTTTTTTTCCCCTCTGACCTTCCTGTTACTGATTTCTAATGTCATAGTGTTGTGATCCTAGAAGATGCTTTGTAGTATGCCAATGTTCTTAACATTTATTGTAGATTGTTTTGTGGCTTAACATATAGTCTATTCTGGAGCATGATTCATATCCACTGGAAAAGAATGTATATTGTGTGTTTGTTGGGTGGAGTGTTTTGTGTATGTGTGAGGTCAAGTAGATTGATTGTGTTGTTTAGATTATGTGCCGTGGAGTTGGACCCGACTCATAGTGACCCCTTCTTGGGTTTCTGAGGCAGTATCACTATGGAAGTGGATTGCCCATCCTTCCTTCCAAGGAGTGGCTGGTGGGTTTGAACTGCCAGCCTTCTGGTTAGCAGTCCAAGTGCCTTAGGCACTATGCTACCACAGCTCCTGTTGTTTAGATATTCTGTATCTTTTTTGAATTTCTTTCTAGTTGTTCTGCTTGTCATCAAAAGTGGTGTTAAAGTATCCTACTACTATTGTAGAAGTGTCTATTTCTTTTTTCAGTTATGCTAATATTTGTTTTATTTATTTTTGAATTCTTTCCTTGGGTCCATAGATATTTATTATAGTTATGACCTCTTGGGGGAGTGAGCCTTTTACCATTATGTAACATCCTTTCTTGTTCCTTATGTTGGTTTTTGCCTTGAAGTCTATTTTTTCAAAAATTAATATTGCCACTCCTGTTCTTTTTTGTTGCCATTAGCTTGATATTTTTTTTCCATCTCTTGATTTTTAATTTATTTTTATCTTTGTGTCTAAGGTGAGTCTCTTGCAGGCAGCACATTGATGGGTCTTGTATTCTTATCCATTCTACCATGCTTTTTCTCTTGACTGATTGATTTAATCCATTCACATTCAATGTAATTGATGATAGGTATAAATTTAGTGCTGCCATTCTTTTGTGTTTTTTATTGTGGTGCTCATGGTTTCTTTTTTCCAAATGTTTTTCTGGGCTGAGTTCATTGTGTTATCATGTTTTCATTTTCTCCATTGTTGCTGATTTTGTGGTGCTTACTAAGTCCTAGTGATTTTTTTTTTTTTTCTTATTTTGATTAGAAGGTTTATTACTTTTCTTTGGTTATCCTGTAGTTAATTTTTATCTTCCTAACTGGAAAATCTGTTCTATATTGATGTCATCTTGACTTCCTCTCCATTTGGAAGTTCTGTAATTATACCATTTATTCATTCCCCTTCCCCCCTTTTTTTATTTGCTTTGTAGTTGTTGTCATTTACCTATTGATGCCTCTTGTTCTCTATTTTCAGATTTGTAAGTTTATTTTAGTTTTGAGAATTCTTTTTCTGGGTAGGTTTCTGGGTGGTATTTTCACATCTTAATCTTCAGTTGTTGTCTTCCATTGTTGGTTTTCTATCTGACGGACTCCCTTTAGCATTTCTGGTTGGTCTGGTTTTTCAAAAATTCCCTTAATTTCTAATTATCTGGGAATGTCCTAATTTTACCATCATATTTGGAAGACAGTTCTCCTGGATATATAATTCTTGGTTGCCAATTTTTTTCTTTCAAGGTTTCATATATTCATTCTTGCCTGCAGGTGAGAAATAAGGGCTTAGTCTTACTGATCACCCTTTGTAGGTAACATTTTGTTTCCCTCAAGTTGCTCTCAAGATTCTTTGATTCTGGAGAGTTTGATCATGATATATCTTGGTGACTTTCTCTTGGGGTCTATCCTGTGTGGGATTTGTTGGGCTTCTTGGTTGGATATCTTTTCATCTTTCATGATATTGGGGAAGTTTTCTGCTAGGAAGTCTTTAACAGTTTTCTCTGTGGGGACTTTTTTTTTTTTTTGACTCCTCTTGTTCTGGAATTCCAACAATCACATGTAATTTATTTCTCTTGATTTCATTGCATATAACTCTTAGATTTCCTTCATTCTTTTTTCTGATTTTTCCTCATATTGGCTGGCATCAAGGAATTTGTCTTGTAGCTGGCCACTCCGTTCCTCATACAATTTGATTCTACTCTTTTGTCCTTCCAATGCATTCTCTGTCTTCATAATTTAAGTATTAATCTTCTGGATTTCTAATTGCTGTTTTTGTATGATTTCTAATTGTCTATTTATTTTGTCACTTTGTTATTGTATTTTTTTCTTGCATTCTTCAAGGGTATCATCTCATTTTCTTGCTTTTGTTTACAGTTTCCTTCAGATCTTGGAAGGACATATATATATATTTTTCGAATTTCTTATCAGCTAGTTCTATTACCTTTTCTTCCTTGGGGAGATTTCCCACTTCTTTATTTTGGTCACTCGCTGCTGCTATCTTTCCTTTTTCTTTGTTTGAAATTGTCTGTTGTCTCTGAAATATTTTGAATTTGTTATTTGTTGATTAAGTGTTGTTTTTTTCACCCTGTTTTTTTGTCTTGCTTTGTTTCAATATGTTCAGATGGGTGGGGTAGAAGTGCTTCTTTGGTTGTTAGCTTGGCAGCACTAGGCCACACCCAAACTATCTCTAGATGGGTGCAATAACTGGTGGGAATGTGGGCACAAGTTTCTGTGTGTCATGAAGAAGAGTTACAGGTGGGATGAGCAGGTGTTGTCCACCATCTGCTGTTGATCCAGTGCTACAGGTGATGGTGCTAACCCATTGAATGAGGGGGTACATACAGTAGATATGGCTAACTAGGGGAGAGTTAATATCTTCCTCCCATTAGATGGGACAGTAGGGGGAAAAAAAAAAAAGAGGAGGAAGCAAGGCACAGATGAGAAGAAATATTTGTAAAAATAAGAAAAAGAGGAATGAACAAATAAAAAGGAAGAAAAAGTGAAAAAAGAAAAGGAAAAAGGAGATAAAAGGAAGAAGAGAATTATAAGCAAAGAAACAAGGAGAAGTTTTTGTAGTTATGGTCACATAGCAGCCCTGGGAGCAGGTAGCTGTGGCACAATCCACTGATCCACCAGAGCATGTCTCCAGGGAAATAGGAGGAGCCTTTATTCAGTGAGAAAAAGATCAGATAGTAATGAAAGCACAGGTAGGGCAAGCCACAGACCTTGGCTCTGTCTGCTTGGGACATATTACGGTGGGTGGCTGGGCTGCTGAGGAAGAAGTCCATGATCTGGGCAGGTGGAGACAGCTAGGAGGACTTCCTTAGCCAGCAGGTTGGTGTGGGGGTGGGAAGAAGATTCATTCTTAGTCATCAAGAAGGTGTTTTTGTTGGAGTGGGGAATACGCCTCTTCAGTCACAATTCACTGGTGTGGGTCTGGTGCCCTTCTGGATGTGTGCAACTGCTTATCTAGCCCCTGCCCAGACTTAAGCAAATGGGAGGCCAACCTGAGTCTAGCTTCTCCAATCGCCACCCCACAGACCTTTCTCCTCATGTTGACTTTCAAACTAAATGACTAGTGTTCACCAGTGATGAGGTGTTTTATTCCTCTTCTCTGGCTCCTTCCTTGCTCTGCAGTTGCCTGTGCAACTGGAAATCTGACCTGTTTCCCTGTACTTTCCTCTCCCAAATCTAGTGTGTATTCTGTTCACCTTACTTTCCTCCACATCTGTCCACACTGTGGCTCTATTGCAGTGTGGATTCCATGAAGTTGGTTTCTCCTCATCCACACATGATGCCTCTCTGCCTTAAAACAGTCATGCTCCATTGGGTCTCGGCATCTTCTCTCTTCCCAGTCACTGTCCTTGCTCTATCTCCCTTTCCAATCAGCACTCAATCTAATTTTTTATGCTCTCATTTGATGCTCAGAGTTCCAGGATCATTATTTGTATCTGTTTCACTTGGTTTTCCCAGGTCTCTGTTGTAGAGGAATTGGGTGAAGTGTGTGTTAGCAGGATGCCATCCTGTCTCTACCTTACATTAGTTCTTCAGGTTGAAATTAATCCTCTATTCTCTGAAACCATCTTGGTAATGGCCTTGGCCTCTAGATTCTGGGTGTTGACCATACCCTCTGGATTCTGGGGAGAGGCCTCTGGCCCTGGGCTTCAGCTCTGCCTTCAGGCCCTCTGGGATGGCAGCTCTGGTCCCTTGCCTTACAGCGGCCTTTTTCTCCCAGTTGATCTGTGTGTGATGACCCAACCCCTTAGCCCTGACAGGTCCTATTCTTCTGCCCCTTAAGCATGGCAGCCCCACTCCCTCAGCTTTGGGTGGTGGCCCCATCACCCTTAACTTACTGACAGCCCCACACTCCTGAACTGAGTTGGCAAAGATCCTACTCTTTGAAGCCTAGGAGACGGTGGCCCCACCCTTTGAAATCAAGAAGGTTCTGCTTTCCATCTCCTTCCAACAGTTCTGCTGATCTCCAAGCTACTCCAGGGATGGTCCTTTTCTTTGAGAACAAGAGATGTTGCTCCTTTGGCCTATTTTCTGCCTCTAGCATTCCAAGAGGCAGATGGCATTTTTTCCTTTTGTTCTTTCCCTGTCCCCTTCAGTCTCAGCTGATGGATTTGTCTGCTGTGGTAGTTGGTTAGATCCATCCATCACAGGCTTAATCTCTTTAACAAAGGATTGTGTAGCCACATCCTTGGTGAAAATTCTAGGACATGTGTTCTTAGCTTGTGCAACAGAATTTCCCAAATCTTTAAGTTTTGTTTTCATTTTGCATAGTTCATTTTTAAGCCCCTATCTTTCCTTTGGCATTTTAAGCAAGGAGAAACTGTGTGGGCCCTTTAACATCTTGCTTAGAAATCTCCTCAGCCAGATCTCCAAATTCATCATTTACAAGTTCCATCTTCCATCAAACATTTGAACATAATTCAGACAAGTTTGCCACTGCATACGCAGCACTGCCTTTTCCCCCATTGTCCAATCATATGTTCATCATCTTCTTTTAAAGCCTTACAGGAGCATTTATTGTCCACATTTCTAGCAACATTTTGTTGCATATGTATTATTTAAAATGACAGAGACTTTCTCTATAGCTTTCCTCACTTCTTCTGAGCCCTCATCAGAATCACCTTTGTGGTCCATAATTCTACTAACAGTCTCTTCAAGGCAATCTAGTCTTTTGCTATTGTTGTTGTTGTTATGTGCTGTTGAGTCGGACCTGACTCACAGCGACCCCTCCTTGGGTTTCCGAGGTGATGTCACTATGGAAGTAGATTGCTCAACCCTCCTTCCAAGCAGTGGCTGGTGGGTTTGAACTGCCAGCCTTCTGGTTAGCAGTCAAGGCGCTTTTGCTATTAGGCACCTTAAAACACTTCCAGCCTCCACCTATTACCCAATTCCAAAACCACTGCTACATTTTAGGTATCTGTTGGAGCAGCACTCCACTCTTCTGGTACCAAATTCTGCATTAGTTATGTAGTGCTGTTCTAACAGAAGTACCACAAGTGGATGGCTATAACAAACAGAAATTTATTTTCTCAGTTTAGGAGGCTACAAGTCTGAATTCAGAGTGCCAGCTCTAGGGAAAGGCTTTCTCTCTCTGTTGGCTCTGGAGGGAAGGTCCTTGTCTTTTCAGCTTTTGCTTCTTGGTTCCCTGGAGGTGTCAAAGTAATTTGACAACTATCCTACCCATCTATGCTCTGCTTCCTTGTTAATTTCTTTTATAATTCAAAAGAGATTGACTCAAGATGTATCCTACCTCATTAACAAATGGAAACCATTTCCAAATGGGATTATAAGCACAGGCATAAAAAACCATGGCCATTGAGTCAATTCTTATTCATAGCAACTCTATGAGTCTACAGGACAGAGTAGGACTGCCCTTATAGGGTTTCCAAGGCTGTAAACCTTTATGGAAGCATCTTTCTCCTGCTGAGCAGCTGCTGAGTTCCAACTGTTGACTTTTGGTTAGCAGCTGAATGCTTTAACCACTGCATCACTGGACCGGAGCTTCTTAAATCGCAAGCATAGAGGTTAGGATTAAAACACATGTTTTAGGGGACACAACCCAAAGCACCTGTTAAAACTGGTTTACATAGAAACAACATTTTTTTTTTTTTTTTTTTGTGAGTTATAAGTATTGTCTTGTTGGGCTATGAGTGTATGCAAGATTTTATGACTCTGTAAGACCATAGAAGCTAAACTGTTTATTTTGAAGAATTTTAAATTTTCAAAGTAGATTCAAACTTTAATAACTTTAGATGTGTTTGATAGCTCTTTTTAATTAAGTAGGTTTTTAGATGGGGAAAATAGTTTTTATAATAGAATGAAATTTGGTACTATGATAGACCAAAGAATGTATTATTATCTCTCTCTCTCTAATAACCCAATACAAAAGAACTATGATTAGTGGCTTGACTGACATTGAAGGTAGGACATATACTCAAGACCTTACCTTAAATACTTGGTTGGAAAACTTTTATAAATTCTATCACATTGGAAAAACAATTTAGTTTGGCTAAAGAAATAGGTTTTTGTTAGGTCCACTTCTGAGCAATCAAATGATTAGTATTAGGGCAGAAAGGGAAGAAGCGAAAGTGAAAAGAATGAGGGTGTTTTTTAGAGGCAATAAAGATAACACAGTAATCATTAATATTAACAAAGTTAAGCAAGGCATGAGGCAAAGAAATCTAGGGGATTTTGTTTTGGTGTCATGGATGGAGTTGTTTACTTTTGTGATGTAATTTATTTTTGGGGTTCAGTGATTTTAAATAAATGTGAAAGTTAGATATCAGTTTACAGGACTGTTTTTTTTTTTTGAGAGAGAGCCTTCTTTAATTGGGAGGTGTATACCTAATAGTGTGTGTGTGTGTGTGTGTGTGTGTATACATACATGTTGTTGTTGTTATGTGCTGTTGAGTCGGACCTGACTCATAGCAACCCCTCCTTGGGTTTCCGAGGTGGTGTCACTATGGAAGTAGATTGTATATATATGTATATATGTGTATATACATATATACACATACACACATTTTTTTGTTTAATTTGGCAGTAATATACAGTACCTGGAATGATCTTGTTTAGCACAGTTTGAAGGCTGACTTTTTTTGGTTTTTAGAGAACCCAGGTCTTTTGGTTCTTAGTTATGAGGAATGAAAGGTTTTTAGGAAGAAAGTCTTAGAAGCCTGCTTTTTTTTTGTTGAGAATATGTTTGGGAATAATCAATTAGACCTTTGTAGCACTGAATTTTGTTAGTTTTTTAAGGGCTGGGCCTCTAGGTATAGATCTTAAATGTATAGGGTTTCCTGTTACAATTTTGTAAAGTGACAGCTGATATTTTCATGATGGTGTTGATTGAATAGCCATGAGTGCCAGAAGGGGAGATTTTTGGCTGTGGGAAGTTTAGTGACTTTCTAAGTTTTTTTTTTCTTTCTTAAAACATATATTATTTTGTCAGATAACTGGGGGTGATTTGGATAGTATAAATGTTGTCAAATAGGCAGACACAGAAAAAATGTTTTTAGTAACCCTTCTTGTGAAGTGTGTGTCATGATTGCTGGCTCTTTCTTCACAAATTATAAAACTTTAGAATCACTTGACTACATTAATATTCCCCCCCCCCCATTGGGAATCATGTTTAATTTATAGAATAAGGTAAAAGTAACATATCTTTTTTCAAAATTAACTCATCCTAAAAACAGGAGTCCCTATGTGGTACAACCACCACTTCTCTGTCATTGTGTCATACTGTGGTGGCTGGCATGTTGCTGTGAGGCTGGACACTATGCCACCCATATTTCAAATATCAGCAGGGTCACCCATGGTGGCCAGGTTTCTGCAGAGCTTCCAGACTAAGACATACTCAGAAGAAGTTGAGTTCTCAAAGAATTGGCCTGTGAAAACCTTATGAATAGCAGTGGAACACTGTCTGATATAGTGTCAGAAGGCACTCAAAATATGACTGAGGAAATGCTGCCTCCTCAGAGTAGAGATGACCTTAACGATGTTGTTGGAGTAAAGCTTTTGGGATCTCCATTTGCTGATGTGGCACGACTCAAAATGGGAAGAAACAGCTGCAAAGATCCATTAACAATCAGAACATGGAATGTATAAAGTATGAATCTAGGAAAATTGGAAGTTGTCAAAAATGAAATGGAACATATAAAGACTGATATCCTAGGGATTAGTGAGCTAAAAGTTTTGGCTGTTTTGAATCAGACAACCATGTGATCTATTATTCTAGGAATGACAAATTGAAGAGGAATGGCATGGCATTCATTGTCACAAAGAACGTTTAAAGATCCATCCTGAAGTAGAGTGCTGTCAGTGATAGGATAATATCCATATGCCTACAAGGAAGACCAATTAATACTACTATTATTCAAATTTACACACCAACCACTAAACCAAAGAGAAGAAAATTGAAGATTTTTACCAACTTCTGCAGTCTGAAATTGACCCAACACAAATCAAGATATGTTAATTATCACTGGTGACTGGAATGGAAAAGTTGGAAACATAGAAGAATTACCAGTAGTTGGAAAATATGGCCTTGGTGATAGAAAAGATGCTGGACATTGCATGATAGAATTTTGCAAGACCAATGACTTACTCATTGCAAATACCTTTTTTCAACAACATAAACGGTGGCTATACATGTGGACCTCGTTAGATGGAGTGCACAGAAATCTGGAAAGAGGCAATGGAGAAGCTCAATATCTTCAGCCAAAACAAGGTCAGAAGATGACTGTGGAAAGATCATCAAATGCTCATATGCAAGTTCAAGTTGAAGATGAGGAAAACTAAAACAACTCCTGCTTTAATGAATTTAGAGACCATCTAAAGAATAGATTTGATGCACTGAACACCAGTGACCAAAAACCAGATGAATTGTGGGTGAAATCAAGAATTTCATCCATGAAGAAAGTAAAAGGTCATTAAAAAGACAGGAAAGGAAGAAAAGACCAAAATGGATGTCAGAAGAGACTCTGAAACTTGCCCTTGAATGGAGAATAGCTAAAGCAAATGGAAGAAATGACAAGGAAAAGAGCTGAAGAGAAGATTTCAAAGAGAGCTCGAGAAGACAAAGTCAATCATTATAAAGAAATGTGCAAAGATCTGGAGTTAGAAAACCAAGAGGGAAGAACATAATCAGCATTTCTCAAGCTAAAAGAACTGAGGAAAAAATTCAAGCCTTGAGTTGCAAGATATTGAAAGATTCTATGGGCAAAATATTGAATGATTCAGGAAACATTAAAAGAAGACAGAAGGAATACACAGAGTCATCGTACCAAAAAGAATTCGTTGATGTTCATCCATTTCAGGAGGTGGCATATATATGATCAAGAACTAATTGTTTTGAAGGAAGAAGTCAAAGCTGGACTGAAGGAATTGGCAAAGAATAAGGCTCCAGGAATTGATGGAATACCCAGTGAGATATTTCAACAAATGGATGCTGTGCTAGAGACTCTCATCTACGCCAAGAAATTTGGAAGACAGCTACCTGGCCAACTGACTGGAAGAGATCCATGATTGTACCCATTCCAAAGAAAGGTGATCCCAAACAATGTGGAAATATTGAATAATATCTTTAATATCACACATAAGTAAAATCTTGCTAAAGATAATTCAAAAATAGCTGCAGCAGGTATATTGACAGAGAACTTCCAGAAATGCAAGCTGGATTGAGAAGAGGACGTGGAGCAAGGGATATCATTGCTGACATCAGATGGATCTTTGCTGAAAGCAAAGAATACCAGAAAGATGTTTACTTGTGTTTTATGGACTATGCAAAAGCATTCGATTGTGTGGATCATAACAAATTACGGATAACATTGAGAATTCCAGACCACTTAATTGTGCTCATGAGAAACCTGTACATAGACGAGGAGGTGGTTGTTTGACTAGAACAAAGGCATAATCCATGGTTTAAAATCAGAAAGGGAGTGCATCAGGGCTGTATCATTTCACCATACTTAATCAATCTGTATGTGGAGCAAATAATCTGAGGACCTGGACTATATGAAACAGAATGTGGCATCAGGATTGGAAGAAGACTCATTAAAAACCTGTGATACGCAGATGACACAACTTTGCTTGCTGAAAGTAAGGATGACTTTTGAAGCACTCACTGATGAAGACTGAAGACTACAGTTTGCAGTATGGACTACACACCTCAATATAAAGAAAACAAAAAATCCTCAAAACTAGACCAATAAGCAGCATCACAATAAATGGAGAAAAGATTGACATTGTCAAAGATTTCATATTACTTGGTTCCACAATCTGCACCAATGGAAGCAGAAGTCAAGACATCAGATGAGGTATTGCACTGGGAAAATCTGCTGCAAAAGACCTGTTTAAAGTGCTGAAGAGCAAAGATATCTCTTTGAAGACTAAGGTGTGCCTAACTCAAGCCATGGTATTTTCAATTGCCTCACATGCGTGTAAAAGCTGGACAACGAATAAGGAAGACTGACGAAGAGTTGATGCTTTTGAGTTGTGGTGTTGGCAAAGAATACTGAAAGTACCATGGACTTCCAGAAGAACTAACAAATCTGTCCTGCAAGAAGTGCAGCTGGCGTGCTCCTTGGAAGTGAGAATGGCCAGACTTCATTTGACCTACTTTGGTCATGTTGTCAGAAGGATCCATTCCTTGGAGAAGGATATCATGCTTGGTAAAATGGAGGGTCAGTGAAAAAGGGGAAAGCCCTGAACGAGATGGATTAACACAGTGGCTGCAACAATGGGCTCAGGTATGGCAAGGATTTTGAGGGTGGCACAGGATGGGGCAATGTTTCATTCTGTTGTACATAGGTTCACTATTAGTAGGAGCTGACTTGACGGCATCTAACAACAACAAGGTGGCACAAATAGTTAAGGGCATGGCTACTAACCAAAAGGTTGGCCATCTGAAACCACCCGAAGGCACCACAGAAGAAAGGCCTGGCAATCTGCTTCTGAAAGGTCACAGCCTTGAAAACTCTGTGGAGCACAGTTCCACTGTGCACACATGGGATTGCCATGAGTTGGAATTGACTTGATGGCAATGAATGACAACAACAAAAAGGATATACCTTTTCATTTATTCAAATCTTTTGCATTCCTCAGAAGCATTGTTCAAATTCCAAAGGTACAAATGAGCTCACACTGAAAAGTCTCCTCTCTATCTATATTCCTTCTCCACAGGCAATCTGTGTTACCTGTTTCTTATGTATACGTCCAGAGGTTTTAAGCTTGTTTTTAAACAAATGGTACCATATACTGATACAGTATATTGTTCTGTACCATGTTTTTTCCCTTATCGGTCTGTCTTGGAGATCTCTTTGTATCAGTATATGAAGAACTGTCTCACCATGTTTTACCATTGCACACAATTCCACTGTATGGAATCATTTATTTATTCTCTTCTGCCCTTACATGATAAAAATTTAAGCTCCTTCCAATCTTTTACAAATATGGCTGCCATAAATAATTTTGTATACATATCATTTCACACATGTGTAAGTATACCTGTGGACTAAAATTCTGGGAGTAGAGTTGCTGGGTCACAATGCAGATATGTTTGCAGTTTGTATACATTTTGCAAAATTACCCTCCATAGAGGTTGAACTAATTTATGCTCACTTGTCATGTTTGAAGGAGCCCTGGTTGTACAGTGTAGTTAAGCACCTGGTTGCTAACCAAAAGGTTGGTGGTACCCACCAGCTGCTCTGTAGAGGAGAGATGTGGCAGTCTGCTTCCGTAAAGATTATGAGGCAGTTCTACTTTATCCTATAGGGTTGTTATGTGTCAGAATTGACTTGACTGTAGTGATTTGGGGATGGATTTGGGTACTAGCTAAAAGGCTGGAGGTTTGAACCCACCCAGAGACACCTTGAAAAGCAGGCCTGGTAATCTGCTCATAAAACATCACAGCTTGAAAACTCTATGGAGCAGTTCTACTCTGAACACAGTCTCCATGAGTTGGAATCAACTTGACAGCAACTAGCAACA
>NW_006921719.1:5867047-5930086 GCF_000298275.1 Orycteropus afer afer
CAGATAGCAGGGCTGTCTCTTGGGAGCTCTGGTAGCGCAGTGCCTAAGGCACTTGACTGGTAACCAGAAGGCTGGCAGTTCAAACCCACCAGCCACTCGGAAGGAAGATGGGGCAATCTACTTCCGTAGTGATACTGCCTTGGAAACCCAAGGAGGGGTCGCTATGAGTTGGGCCCGACTCAACGGCACATATACAGCAGCAGCAGCAACAAGAAACTATATAACAAACAAAAACAAAAAGAGTTGCCATTGAGTTGATTCTGACTTATGATGACTCCATGTGTTTCAGAGTAGAATTGTGTTCCGTAGGGCTTTCAATGACCGTGATCTTTCAGAAGTAGACTGCCAGGCTTTTCTTCCGAGGCATCTGCGGGTGGATTTGAGCTGACAAAAACCTTTTGGTAAAAGTAGCAGACAGAGTGACTGTTTGGCCCACCCAGGAACTCTGCTATATAGTAGAAGTACCAGTTATTTACTGATTTATAACAAGTTACCCCAAAACTTGCTGGGTTAAAACAACAACATTCTTTATCTCACAGATTCCAGTGATCAGGAATTCAAGTATGGCTCTGTTGTGTCCTCTAGTTCAGAATCTCTCATAAGGCTGTCATCAAGGTGTCCACTGGGCTATGGTCTAATATACATACTTGACTGGGACAGGATCTGCTTCTAAACTATCCATTTGGTTGCTGGCAAGATTCAGTTCCTTGCTGGTGGAAGGCTGGAAGTGACCCTCACTTCCTTCTTACATAGACCTCATGATAGGACAGCTCACAACATGTCACCTTCTTTCATCACAGCAGCAAACAAGAACAATAGAGTGCAAGCATGATAGATGTCACTATCTATTAACTGGTCCCCTCAAAAGTCATGTCACTCAAAGCTCAGAGTGTGATCTTATATGGAAATAGGGTCTTTGCATATGTTACTAGTCAAGGCT
The DNA here is from genome assembly GCF_000298275.1 of Orycteropus afer afer. Classification (NCBI taxonomy): domain Eukaryota; kingdom Metazoa; phylum Chordata; class Mammalia; order Tubulidentata; family Orycteropodidae; genus Orycteropus; species Orycteropus afer. The sequence goes on from NW_006921719.1 coordinate 5,867,988, forward strand.
CTCAAGATAAAATAATTCTGGATTTCAGATGGGCCTTAAATCCAGTGACTGATGTCCTTATAGGGTGAGGACATAGAGACACACAGAGAAGACAATAGGAAGATGGAGGCTAAGACTAGAGTGATATATCTATAAGCCAAAGATCACCAGAAGCTAGGACAGAGGTCTGGATAATTTCTCCAAAGAACCAACCCTGCCAACACCTTGATTTCAGACTCCTGTTCTTCTGAATTGTGAGAGAATACACACTTGTTGTTTTAAGCAACCTACCTTGAGGTAATTTATCCTAGAAAACTGATACATACCATCTTTTGTAACCTAATCTTGGAAGTGCCATCCAAATTTTTTGTGAAGTTCTATTTGTTAGAAGCAAGTCATTTAAGTCCAGCCCACACTCTAGGAGAGATTATAAAAAGTTGTGAATACTGGGAGGCAGGGATCATTGGGAGCCATTATTGAAGCTGTCTAACACAATGTACCACACTAGGAGTATAACACTACAACTTCTTTATCCATTTGCTATTAAGGATGTTTAGATTGTTTCTACTTTTTCACTACAACAATATTCTAAAGCGAAGATTCTTAAACTTGTCTTTTTGTGTAGATTTTCAAGTTTTTCTAGGATATATAAGATCTACCACTTGTCTGTCAGTTTGTTGTATTCTGGTGACTTATATATTTCAGTGACGCTGGAAATTATGCCACTGGTATTTCAAATACCAGCAGGGTCACCCATGGTGGACAGGTTTCAGTGGGGCTTTCAGACTAAGAGACTAGGAAGAAGGAACTGGAGATCTGCTTTGGAAAAAATTGGCCAGGGAAAACCTTATGGATAGCAGTGGAACACTGTCCAATACAGTGATGAGCCCCTCAGGTTGGAAAACACTCAAAATACGACTGAGGAAGAGCAGCCTCCTCAAAACAGAGTTGACCTCAATTATGTGGGTGGAGTAAAGCTTTTGGGACCTTGATTTGCTGATGTACTACAACTCAAAATGAGAAGAAACAACTGCAAACATCCATTAATAATCAGAACATAGAATGTATGAAGTATGAATCTAGGAAAATTGGAAGTTATCAAAAATGAAATGGAACTTTTGCAGTTTGATATCCTAGGCATTAGTGAGCTGAAATGGATTAGTACTGGTCATTTTGAATCAGATAATCATAAGGTCTACTATGCTGCAAATGACAAATTGAAGAAGGAATGGCATGACATTCATTGTCAAAAACAGTATTTCAAGATCTATCCTGAAGAACAATATCCATACGCCTACCAGGCAGACCAGTTAATACAACTATTATAAAATTTATGCGCCAACCACTAATGCCAAAGATGAAGAAATTGAAGATTTTTACCAACTTCTGCTGTCTGAAATTGATTGAACATGAAATCAAGATTCATTGATAATTACTGGTGATTGGAATGCTAAAGCTGAAAACAAAGAAGGATTAAACCAAACCAACACCAAACTCATTGCCGTCAAATCAGACCCAACTTATAGTGTGACCCCTCCTTGGGTTTCCAAGGTGGTATCACTACATTAGTAGATTGACCAACCTTCCTTCCGAGGAGAGGCTGGTGGGTTTGAACCACCAGCCTTGTGGTTAGCAGTCAAATACTTTAGGCACTATGCTACTAGAGCTCCCGTTCTTCATAGTATCCTGGTATTATACTTTTTATTGTGGTTTTAGTTCTGTTGTAATGTCACCCATTTCATTTCTTATTCATGTTATTTGCATTGTCTGTCTTTTCCTTTGTTAAATTTCCCAGTGGCTTATAGATTTTATTAATCTTTCCAAACAACCAACTGCTAGTCTTGTGGATTCTACTATTTTTCTATTTTCCATTTCATGTATCTCTGCTTGAATCTTTATTGTTGCTTTTCTTTTGGTGACTGCAAGCTTTCTTTGCTGCTCTTTTTCTTCTTATTTTTGGAGATAATGGGTTAAGATGTTGATTTTTGCCTCTTTCTTCCTTTGCATTGTGAGCATTTATTGCTATAAATTGTCCTCTGAGCAATGCTTTTACTGTTTCCCAAAGATTTTGATATGCTGTGTTTTCATTCTCATTTGATTCAAGGATTTTTTTTTTTTTTATTTCATTTTTTATTTCTTCTATTACCCAGTAGTTTTAAAGGACGGTGTTTTTCAGTTTCCACGTGTGGTAGTTAAGGCTGTGTGTCAACTTGGCTGGGCCTGGTTTTGAGTGGCTGGGCAGCTGGATGTAGTTATTCCCTATGATGAGATTGGTAATCAACTCCATGGATGGAATCTGCTGTGAACAGCTAAGTAGCTGCCTTTGGGGTGTGGTCTGCTTCCAGTATATAAGCAGCAGCTTTGAGAAAGGTTTCTAGCTTTTCAGCACATCTGGATCCTGTATTTGGCCAAGTCACAGTTGTCTGATGATCTTGAGACTGTTCCTGGACTTGAGCTAGTGGCCTGCCATGTTGTCTGCTAATCTTGGGACTGTGCCATTTTACCTGCTGATCTTGGATTCATCAGCCTCAGCAGCCAGTAGCTGCATGAGTGAGAAAAAGCATCCACTCTATTGGGACTGAACTGGAGGCAGAGCTGAAGCCCAGGGTCAATAGGCCTTCACTCATGCCTTAGAGAATTTGGATTTCTAGCTTCCTAAACTGTAAGAGAAGGAGCTCTGGTAGCTTAGTGCCTAAGGCACTTGACTGCTAACCAGAAGGCTGGCGGTTCAAACCCAACAGCCACTCCTTGGAAGGAAGGTTGGGCAACCTACTTCCGTAGTGATACTGCCTTGGAAACCCAAGGAGGGGTCGCTATGAGTCGGGTCCGACTCGACGACAAACACCACCACACACAAAAACTGTAAGAGAATAAATCTGTTTGTTAAAGCTGTTCACTTATGGCACGTCTGTTATAGTAGCACTGGAGTAACAAAACACTGTATGTTACCTTTTTTCCCCCCTTCATCTTCCTATTGTTGATATGTAATTTTATAGCATTGTGATCTCAGAAGATGCTTTGCAGTATTTCAATGTTTTTAAATTTATTAAGGCTTGCTTTGTGGACTAACATAAGGTCTATTCTGGAGAATGTTCCATGTGCACTGGAAAAGAATGTATATTGTGCTGCTGTTGGCTGAAGTGATCTGTATATGTCTATAAAATCAAGTTTGTTGATTGTATTGTTTAGTTTTTCATTGTCTTTATTGAGTTTCTTTCTAGTTGTTCTATCTTTCCTTGAAAGTGGTGTATTAAAGTCTCCAGCTATGACTGTGGAATCATCTGTCTTTTCAATTCTGCTAAAGTCTGATTCAGCTCTTTCATTGGATGTGTAGATATTTATTACAATTATGTCTTCTTGGCCAACTGGTCCTTTAATCATTATATAATGTCCTTCCTTGTCTCTTATGGTGGTTTTTGTCTTAAAGTCTATGTTGTCAGAAATTAATATTGCCACTCCTCTTTTTTGATTGCCATTTGCTTGCTATATCTTTTTCCTAACCTTTTGCTTGAACAATTTCTCTCAGAAAGGTCAGCACAAGGTCAGTCAGTCCCCATGAGGCAGAGGTTAAAGATGTCCCAAATGTCCAAACTACTGTACCACTCCATCATTTCAGACATTAACTCCTCCTCCTCCTCCCAATAATTTCCCCAGTCTTAGGGTTCTGTATTTTGCTGCAGTGCCTCACAGAACTCACAGACACCCAAGGGCTCGTCTCACATAGTAGTGGTGGAGGCTGGCAGGCTGGCGAGTCCCAGGTCCGTGAGTAGGTCTGGAGGAACCTCCCAACTCTCAGGGTTTGATGAACCTCGATCAGCAGATCAGATGACAGCTGCTGTCCCAAATCCAGGGGTGAGATGAGGATGATCCAAGACATAAAACTGGAGCAAAAGGAGGGTGAATCTTCCCAGGAGATTCCTAGGTATACCCTCAGGGAAGCTAAGGGTGCTGCTGTGATTTGAATTACACCCTCCAGCAAGGCAGGACTCAAGATACATTCCACCTGTGTTGCCCCAACAGAAATAACCTAAATCCCATCACAGAGTCCATTGCCAGTCATTATAGGGAATGACCACTACCAGCTGCCCAGCCAAGTTGATACCTGACCTTAACTACCACACCAACCAAACAGGCATGGATAATGGGATTTACAAAACATCACAGAATGGAGGACAATGGCTAGAAGGGCCACGTCAAGCAATTCACTGCATCTTTTATCTTTAGTCTATTTTTGTCTTTGTGTCTAAAGTGAGTCTCTTGTAAATCGCATGTTGGTAAGTCATATTTTCTTATCCAGTCTGCAACACTGTGTCTCTTGATTGATGCATTTAATCTGTTTACTTCAGAGTCATTATCAACAACTATGAATTTGTTTGTCATTTTGTTATGTGTTTTTTTTTTATGGTGTTGCTGATTTATTTTTTCCATTTTCTGTGCTGAGCTCATTTTTTTATGAATTTTTAAATAAATTTTTTATTTAAATAATATATAAATAAAAAAATTTATAAATTTTTAAATATTGTTCAATTGCTATTTTAGTATTTGCTAAATAATTGTGCCTTTCCTCTTTTTCATTTTGATGAGAAGGTGTATTAATTTCCTTTGAGGTTACCCTGTGATTTACTATATTCTTCCTGAGTTTAGAACAGTCTGTTTTATCTTGCAATCATCTTGACTTCTCTATTTGGAAATTCTGTACCTACAGTAAAGAGATCTGGTGGCAGAGTGGATAAGGGACTTGACTGCTAACCAGAGGGTCAGCAGTTCAAAACCCAGCAGCTGCTTCACAGAAGAAGACTGGGTGATCTACTTCTATGAAGATTTACAGACACAGAAACCCAAAGTGGGTCACTAAACAAACAAACAAACAAACAGAAAAAACCAAACTCACTGCCGTCAAGTTAGATCTGACTCACAGTGACCCCTCTTTGGGTTTCTGAGGCATTATCACTACAAAAGTAGATTGTCCAACTTTCCTTCCAAGAAGTGGCTGGTGGGTTTGAACTGCCAGCCTTTTGGTTAGCAGCAAATGCCTTAGGCACTATGCCACCAACACAGGATAATCACATGAGATCAAAAAATGGAGGATAATTATATAATACTGAGAGGATCATGGCCTAGCTTGGTTGACACACAGTTTTTGGGGACACGATTCAATCTAACACAGAAACCCTATGGGCAGTTCTACTTTATTCTACAGGATTGCTATGAGTTGGAACTGACTTGATGACTATGGGTTTTGCTCTTAGCATGGGTAATTTCTTTCTTTTATGGTTTCTAAAGCATTTTTTTTTTTTTTGATTAAAAAAATTTTAAACTTTACATGCAGTAAGATTCATTGTCTTTTGCATACAGCTCTAAGCATTTTAACAAATACCTACTTGTGGCAGTCACTGATGTTTCTCATCTATTTTGTGGTATTGCCTTTTCCAGAATGTCTTTTAAGTGTAATCGTTATAGTATGTAGCTCTCTAAGTCTAGCTTCTTTCACTTAGTGTAATGCATTTAGGATTTATCCATGTTGTGTTTCTGTATTTTGTTTTACCAATTGAAAATCATTGTGCTCTTTCCAATTTTTAGTGATTATGAACAGAGCTGTATAAACATTTGTGTACAGGTTTATGTGTAAGTTTTCATTTCTCTTGGGTAATGAGTGAGATGGCTAGGTCATGTAGTCATTCTGTGTTTAACTTTGTAAGAAAAGGATATACCTTTCCAAAATGGTTATGCCATGTGACATGCTCACTTGTAATGGATTGTGTATCTTCTTTGATAGATTATCGGTTCAAAACTTTTGTCTTTTTGTTGCTGTGATTGGTCTTTAATTACTGTGTTTTGGATCTTTATGTATTCCAGATATACTTCATAGGTATACGACTTGCAAATATTCTTCCCTAGTCCTCTCTTTCTCTATCTTAACATTCAAAGATCAATAATGACATTGACTACAATCAATTTCCCACAATGCAACAGCTCCCTTTCTTCTTCCTTATAGTTACCTCTTCCCTGTGTCCATCCCTCCAGGTACTCTTGCCCCATCTCCCCGTGCAGAAACAGCCCTTCTTTTTCCCAGGATTGTTCTCTCCAAGGAGTGTATCTACCTCAGGTAAATGCTCAACTCATATGCCTGTCTTTTGTTTGGCTGGGAGCCACAGGTGTGGGTTTAATTCCAGACCTGAAGGGCAGCTAGGGGACAGTCTCAGCAGTTCCACCAGGCTCTATTGGACCAGCAAACTCGCCCTCCCCTTTTTGTTTCAAATGATTTTGAGTTTTGTTCCTCATTGTTCTCCCTCTCTATCCAGGATCTCCTACATAGATCCCCCTCTGAGTGGTTGACAGTGGTAGCTGGGTACCACCTACTTTTTCTGGTCTCATAGTCGTATAGGCTGCGGATCACATGGTGTACTAGTCGCTAGGACTAATTGTTTCCATGAATCTTTGGTTTTCTTCATTCTTCTTTGCTATGGAGGAGGAGAGACCCATCGTTCTGTCTAGATGGCAGCTTGCAAGCTTTTAAGATCCCAGTAGCAACTTGCCAAAGTAGGAGGTAGAACAATGTTTTGTGTAGTATGTTATCCCAATTGAGCTTGATGTCTCCTGCAACTATGGTCCCGAGCCCACAGGTTCAACTACTTGCTCCCTCTGGGTAGCTGGCTGTGACCAAGTGACTATAACCTTGTTTTGAAGTTTTATGTTTTACATTTAGATCGTCCCCTTTATGTTTTTGTGAAGAAAGTAGTTTAGTGTTTTTTTTTTTTTTTAAATGTTTGTTCAAAACTCAAAATCATTTGGAGAAAAAAAAAAAGAGGCGGGGGGGGCAGGTTTGCTGGTCCAATACAGCCTGGTGGAACCGCTGAGACTGTGGCCCCTAGCTGCCCTTTAGGTCTGGAATTGAACCCACACCTGTGGCTTCCAGCCAAACAAAAGACAGGCATATGAGGTGAACATTTACCTGAGATAGATATACTCCTTGGAGAGAACAATCATGGGAGAAAGAAGGGTTGCTTATGCACAGGGAGATATCTCAGGGGGCAGGAATGCATGGAGGGATGGAGACAGGGAAAGAGGTAACTATCGGGAGGAAGTGGAAGGGGAGCTGTTGCATTGTGGTCAATGTCATGAGACAAAGTGTATGTGAACTGCTGTATGGAAAGTAAATTCGCTCTGTAAACTTTCACCCAAATCACAATTAAAAAAAAAAAAAAGTTTGTTCAATTGTTTCAACATCACTTATAAAGAAAAACTATTCCATCTCTGGTGAATTGTCTTAGACCATGGTTTAAAAAAAAAATCAGTTGGTCATGTTTGTGTGGATTTATTACTGGAGTTTCTGACTTGATTATGGTATGCGAAGTCTTGAAATCAGGTACCATGACCTCTTCAACTTAATTTACTTTACCAAAACATTTGTCAGTACAACTTCCATATTTTCAATTCAGTGACAATGATTACATTTTTAATGTTATGCCACCATTATTGCTACCTTTTTCTAAAATACTCTACCATTAACATAAACTCAACACTCCTAAAATAAAATCTCCCTTTTAGTATCATTTTAAGATTTTTTTTTCCCATGCCAATGTCAGACAAGTCATTTGTTCCAAATATAGAGCCTTAATCTAGAATTCATTTTTTTTTAACATAGGTCATTATTTTTTCTAACTCAAGCTTTGTCCTTTTCACTGGCTTTTGTTAGTCACATTTTATTTCTCTCCTTTGCCTTCCTTTTCGTAATTAAGTGCTACATTCTTTGATTCCTTTACGAGTTTCCTTTAACTTTTTATGTGTTGAAATTACACAGTTTTACCTCAGTATCTGGGGCAGGGGTATTGGTTTTAGGACACACCCCCATACCGAAATCCAAAGATGCTCAGGTCTCTTCTATAAGATAGTATTTGCATATAACTTATGCACATTCTCCTGTATACTTTAAATCATTACTTCTCACTCACACTCACTCACTCACTGCCATCAAGTCGATTCTGACTCATAGCGACCCCTAGTGTTTCACTGCTATTCATAAGGTTTTCAGTGCCAGTTTTTTCAGAAGCCGATGGCCCCATCCTTCTTCCCAGTTTGTCTTCATCTGGCAGCGCTGCTGAAACCTGTACACCAGGTCACCCTGCTGGTATTTGAAATACCAGTGGCATAGCCTCCAGCTTCACAGCAGGGTGACCCGGTGTACAGGTTTCAGCAGCCACCACAGTATGGCAAACTGTGACAGACAAGTGGTGGACACCAGTGACAAGAGACCAGATGAGTTGTGGGATGACACCAAGAACGTCACACGTGAAGAGAAAGCAAAAGATCACTAAAAAGACAGGAAAGGAAGAAAAGACCAAACTGCATGTCAGAAGACACTGTGAAACTTGCTCTTGAACAAAAAGTGACTAAGGTGAATGGAAGAAATGCTGAAATAAAAGACCTAAACAGGAGATCTCAAAGGGTGGCTCGAGAAAACAAAGTAAAATATTATTATGAAATGTGGAAAGACCTGGAATAAAAAACAAAAAAGGAAGAACATGTTCAGTGTCTCTCAAGCTGAACTGAAGAAAAAAAATTGAAGCCTTGAGTGGCAATACTGAAGGACTCTATGGGCAAAATACTGAATGATGCAAGAAGCATCAAAAGAAGATGGAAGGAATACACAAGAGTGGTTGGATCAAAAAGAATTGGTCAGTGCTCAACTATTTCAGGAGGTAGTATATTATCAAGAACCAATGGTATTGAAGGAAGAAGTCCAAGCTGCACTGAAGGAATTAGCAAAAAAACAAGGAATTAGCTCCAGGAATTGACAGAATATGCACTGAGATGTTTGAACAAATGGATGCAGTGCTAGAGGCACTTACTCATTCATGCTAGGAAATTTGGAAGACAGCTACCAGGCAAAATGACTGGAAGAGATCCATACCCATTCCAAAGAAAGGTGCTTCAACAGAATGTGGAAATTATCAAACAATATCATTAATATCATACGTAAGTAAAATCTTGCTGAAGATAGTTCAAAAATGGTTTCAGAAGCAGTATATTGACAGGAAACTTCCAGAAATGCAAGCTGCATTCAGAAGAGAACGTGGAACAAGGGATGTCATTGCTGATGTCAGACGGATCTTAGCTGAAAGCAAAGAATACTAGAAAGATATGTCTAGCTGTGTTTTATTAATTATGTAAAGGCATTTGACTGTATGGATCATAACAAATTATAGATAACACTGTGAAGAGCAGGAATTCCAGAACACTTAATTATTCTTATGAGGAACCTGTACATAGACCAAGAGGCTGTCGTTCAACCAGAACAAGGGGATATTGCATAGTTTAAAATCAGGAAGAGTGTGCATCAAGGTTGTATCCTTTCACCATACTTGCTCAGTCTGTGTGCTCAGCCAATAATCCAAGAAGCTGGACTATATGAAGAACACAGCATCAGGACTGGAGGAAGACTCATTAACTGCCTGCAGTATGCAGATGACATAACCTTGCTTGCTGAAAGTAAAGATGACTTGAGGCACTTAAGATCAGAGACTGTAGCCTTCAGTATAGATTACACTTTAACATAAACAAAAATCCTTACAATTGGACCATAAGCAAATCATGATAAACAGAGAAAAGATTAAAATTGTCAGGAATTTCATTTTACTCGGATTCACAGTCAACATCCATGGAAACAGCAGTTAGGAAATCAGATGACGTATTGCACTGGGCACCTCTGCTGCAAAAGATTTCTTTAAAGTGTTAAGAAGCAAAGATGTCACTTTGAAGACTAAGGTGCACCTGACCCAGGCCACGATATTTTCAATCGCCTCACATGCATATGAAAGCTGGACAATGAATAAGGAAGACTGAAGAAGAGTTGATGCTTCTAAACTGTGGTGTTGGAGAATACTGAAAGTACTATGGACTACCTGAAGAACAAACAAATCTGTCCTGGAAGAAGTGGAGCTGGAATGTTCCTTGGAAGCGAGGATGGCCAGACTTCATCTCACCTATTGTCTTCTGGGACCATTTCCTGGAGAAGGATATGATGCTTGATAAAGCAGAGCGGAGAAGGGGAAGACTGTCAATGAGACAGATTGACACAGTGGCTGCAGTGATGGGCTTGAGCATGGCAAGGATTGTGAGGATGACACAGGACAGGGCACTGTTTCATTCTACTGTACACAGGGTCACTTTGAGTCAGAGCCACCTCGATGGCACCGAACAACAATTAGATTACTTATAATACCTAACACAATATAAATGCTATGTAAATAACACTTCACATTTCATCTTAAGCTTTCGAGTGATTGTGTTGACCACTTAATTGCTTTTTTTTTCCTTTGAGTATTTTCGATCTGCAGAATTGTGGATATGGAGGGCCAACTGTGCAACAAAACATTTGCCAATCCAATAATTTCTACATGTCTCAGCGACACTAATTATATTTTTCACATTGTGCAACCATTCTCGTTATCTTTTTCCAAATCATTCTATCATGATTTACCTATATTCAGTCTCCCCTAAGCAAATACTTCTCCTCCCCTCTTCCTTCCATCACTGATAACAACTAATAATCTTTGGCTTTTGTATATTTGCTTAGTTTCACATACGTGAGATCAATACAGTATTTGTTCTTTTGTGACTGACTTAAATTGCTCAGTATGTTTTCAAGCTCATCCATGTTGGGGCATGCATGCACCAAGACTTAATTTCTCTTTATGGCTGAGTGATACTCCATTGTAGGTCTAAACTATGTTTTGTTTATCCTTTCACCTGCTGATGGCTATTTTGGTTATTTTCACCTTTTGGCGATTGTGAAAAGTGCTGCAATGAGTACCAGTGTACACGTTTCTGTTTGCACTCCTACTTTCAATTCTTTTGGGTATATACCTAGGACTGTGATAGCCAGATCACGGGCAATTTTCTGAGGAACTGCCTAACTGTTTTCCACAACAGTTGTACCATTTTGCATTCCCACCAGCCACGGATGAGGGCTGACTTCCTTTAAGTAATCATTTTGGAAGTCTAAAATAAAGTCCTCTTTCTGAACATTTAGTTTGTTTTGTAAGCTACTCCCACTGATCATACACTATGGTTATCTTCCCCCCAAGCAATATGTTTACTTAGTTTTGTCTGCACTTTTATCTTTGTTCAGCACTGCTTTCTGCAACCTACCTTTTCTTCATGGATTCATTTTACCGAAGTATATCCTTCACTTCAACAGTTCTTTCCACAAGCATCTATTTGTAATCCACTCTGTCTGCATGACTGAATTTAACTTTGTTGTTGTTATGTGCCGTCGAGTCAAACCCGACTCATAGCGACCCCTCCTTGGGTTTCCGAGGCAGTATCACTACAGAAGTAGGATTGCCCAACCTTCCTTCCGAGGAGTGGCTGGTTATTCTACCTTTATTCCTGAATAACCATTTAGTATGTAATTCTAGGTTGACTATTGATATCCTTCAGTATTTTGAAAATGTTATTCCTTTGTCTTCTGATTATTGCTGCAGTAAGTCTAGATGGCAGTCTAACTCTAGTTCCTTTTCATGCGATCTTTTATCTAAACTTTTTTTTTTTTTTTTTGGTGCTAGATGCTCGGCAGTTTCACTCTGTTGTGTGGACTGATGTATCCTACTTGGATAGTGTGCGCCCTTTAAATCTGAGGGTTGTGTCTGTCCTAAACCCTGCAGGATTCCTAGCTTTTCCTTGGGATGGATCTCTCCCCATCTATTTTTCCTTCTGTGAACTAACTAGACACATTTTGAAGCATTTCATTCTATCCTCCATATTTATCTTTTCTTTCTTATTTTCCATTTTTATCTCTCTCTACTATAATCTGGGTGATTTCTTTAAATCTGTGTTCCAATTTACTAATTTTTTCTTTGGTTATGTTTGACCTTTTATTAACCCTATACTTTGAAGTTTGTTTCTTTGTTTCAGTGACTATATTCTTCATCTTTAGGAGGTCTATTTGGTTCTTTTTCAAATCCATGTGTTTTAAAAACTACTATCTTCATTTACCTTATAACTTCTATAGCTTCTTTCATCTTTTCACATGTTAAGCATCACTCACTCACTGTTGTTGAGTTGGATCCGACTCACAGCAACCCCTCCTTGGGTTTTCTGAGGCAGTATCTCTACGGAAGTAGATTGCATGATCTTCCTTCCAAGGAGTGGCTGGTGGGTTGGAACCGCCAGCCTTCTGGTTAGCAGTAAAATGGCTTTAGGCACTATGCCACCAGAGCTCCCCATGTTAAGCACACTCATCTTAAAGTCTTTCATATCATTCTATTACTAGTCCTTGGTGGCATACAATGTCTCTACCTTATGATGGTTGAGGTCCTCATGAAGTTCATTTCTTTCCTGGTATATGGAGGAGGGAAGAAAGCTTTCTTTCCAGCTTAGTCCCAAATCATCAATGTAGGGCAAATGTCTTCCCACAGAAATAAAGGCCTTCATTTCCTTAGACAAAGGGACCCATGGGGGTTGGGGCTTGCCATGTCAGACTTCCTGGATCCTTCACAGCTTTGACTGGGTACCAGGTAGTCAGTACCTATCCCTAACCCCCTAAACCCAGTCTTCCATGGTACCCTGACATCTCTGAATGAGTACCAAGTGGTGAATTAAAGTTCTGAGAATTTTCCAACATTCTCATCTGATCCTGCATAACCTTGGAAAAATCATTTATTAATTTTTCCTGTAAAACCACCAAAAAACCAAACCCACTGCCACCAAGCCGATTCTGACTCACAGCAACCTTCATTGGGTTGCCAAGGCAGTAAATCTTTATGGAATTAGATCACGGGAGCTCTGGTAGCATAGTGGCTAAGACACTTGCCTGCTCACCAGAAGGCTGGCGGTTCAAACCCACCAGCCACTCCTCGGAAGGAAGGTTTGGCAATCCTACTTCCGTAGTGATACTGCCTCGGAAACCCAAGGAGGGGTCGCTATGAGTCAGGGCTGACTCGACGGCACATAACAACAACAACAACAACATCTTCCTTTCAGGGAGCTCTGGTAGTATAGTGCCTAAAGCATTTGACAGCTAACCAGAAGGCTGGCAGTTCAAACCCACCAGCCACTCCTCAGAATGAAGGTTGAGCAATCTACTTCCATAGTGATACTGCCTCGGAAACCCAAGGAGGGGTCACTATGAATTGGATCTGACTTGACAGCAGTGAGATCTTCCTTTCACGGGCTGGCTAGTGGGTTTGAACTGCCAACCTTCTGGTTACCAGTCAAATGCCTCAGACACTGTACCACCTATAAAACAGTGGCATCTTCTTTATTTAGAAAGAGAAAAAGAATATAGCATAAATATTATACAACACAAAACTACAAAGGAAAAGCAACACATGGCTACTTAAAAACAAAGTTTAATTTATTTTTATCTGGAAAATAACAAATACAAATTTAAAATGAAACTGACAAGCACTTAGAAATGTAACCAAGTATCATTTTTAATATTACACTTATTCAAGATATGGAATCTTTATAAATTTCTGGAATCAAAGATTCCCACCACAGATGAAAACAAGTTGGTTATAAAATGTCAATTCATTAAATATTCTATTTTTGCTCTTTGTTTTTACAGGGAATATTTAATAGGAACACTGTATAAAATAAGGCAGAGTTTCACAAATTCAGTTATAAAATTTTAGAATGAAAGTCCTAACTTTTCTTTGCAAACTAAGAAAATTTTAATTTTACCTTGGGGAGTCATCTGTGAAGCTCATCAGTCATCTAGCTCTGTTTCAGAGTTCTGGTTTCTGTGTGGTAAAAACAGTTCTTTTCCTCTTAAGAGTAAGTCCCACCAACAAAACAGCTTTTCTAATTAGCATTGATCATGAAAGAGTTTAACATACACAAATATTTCTATAATGCAGTAAAAATGCATCATTTTATAATTTTAAATTTGCATTATGAAAATAAGTCTGTACACCAAGTATTGCATATTTAATGAATATGAATCATGTAAATTGGTCATGGTATTTAAAGTTGGCTTTGGCTGTGAAGCATTTTTAAATTCATAGAAAATATTGAACTTCTAATAAATAGAACATTTTAATAATTGATATTAATAATCAACTTCAACATTTCTTTGTATTTTTTCATTTGCTATTCAATTTTAAGAGAAGTCACTTTCAGTAGTGTTCCAGAGTGAGTGACTGTACCTTCTATGATGTGAAAGAAGTTGCTGAAGATCCGATTGCCATTAGGTGTTCTTAAGTGCTAAACATAATTGAAAGAAATTGCTTGCAATAAGACATTCTCTGTTACCAGCAAGAAACTCATCAATATCCTTTGCAGGGGTACTCCTGGCCTTGTGTTTTGATACAGTGCTGATGCAAAACAGGTTTCTCATGTGACTTTCTGAAAAGGCCCTGCAAGAGGCCCAAGCTACAGTGGTAAAGCTGCACTTTATGGCAGTGGCATCGGACTGTGACTGTAGAAGGTACTGATGTCCCCATGTGTTTTCTCACAGGATATGCAGACCTGAGGATAGTTCTGCCTAGTATGGAAAGGACCAAGAACTCTAGCTGTCCTCAGGTTTTCCAAAATGACCTAAGGGACAAAGCTTTAGGGCCTAGGCAGTGGTGTGCTACTGGGGAGGTGGTCGGACGCTGCACAGCTTCATTTCATCCAGTCCTTTCCAGTACTTAAAGTTGTTGTCAAGGTGCTGCATTAAATCCGGCAGGTCAAGCAAGGCTGGAGGAAAAGACAGGAACATGATACCCTTTCACACCTCAGGTTAGAGGTTTAAGCTTTCTAATGAGAGCATTTTAAGGAAGCGGGACAGACAGCAGTCCTCTGCATAATGTTATGCAGACCCTGATGGAGCCCTGGTGGTGAAACGGTTAAGTGCTAGGCTGCCAATCAAAAAGTCAGCAGTTCAAATCTACCAGCTGTTCTGTGGGAGAAATAAGTCTGCTCTAGTAAAGAATGCAGCCCAGAAAACCCTCTGGGACAGTTCTACACTGTCTTATTGGGTCACTATGAGTTGAAACTGACTCGATGTCATACAACAGCAACAATCTGTTTAATTAAATTTATATATAAATAAAATTTGAGAACTCTGGTAGCGTAGTGCCTAAGGCATTTGACTGCTAACCAGAAGGCTGGCAGTTCAAACCCACCAGCCACTCCTTGGAAGGAAGATGGAGTATTCTACTTCCATAGTGATACCACATCAGAAACCCAAAAAGGGGTCACTATGAGTTGGGTCTGACTCGATAGCAGTGAGTTTGGTTTTTCATATATAAATTTCATTTTTAAAACTAGCAATTTTTCAGTGCCTTTGGGCCTGGGGAATCTGGAGCTGGGAACAAAAACGTCATTGAGTCCCCACTCTATGGCAGTGCCAGGTCCTGCCTGGCTCTCTCATGATACTGCCATGTGCTTAATATGTACCACATATACTGTTATGGATTGAACTGTTTCTCCCAGAAAAGACAGGTTGATGTTCTAATCACCTGTAAATGTGACCTTGTTTGGAAATACGGTTTTTCTTGTGAAGGCAGTGAGGTCACCTAAAGTAGGGCAGGTCAAAATACTAATCTCTTCTAAGTGATATTCTATAAAAGGACAGAACAGACAAACAGAGAAGACGCCAAGTGAAGATTCATCCGTAAGCCAAAGGCCAAGAAATTCTCAGGGTTTAGAAGCTGGAATAGACAAGGAAGAATCTTCCCCTAGCACCAATAGCGAGAGAGAGCATAGCCCCACCAATAACCTGATTTTGGACTTCCAGCCTCCCGAACTGTGAGAAATAATTTTCTGTTCTTTAAAGCCACTCACTTTGGGTATTTTGTTTAGCAGCTCTAGGAAACGAAGACATATGCTCTCTCTTTCCACCAGCACCGTATCTCTGAGAGGTGGGTAGTGATGAAGACATTTCACACATGAGGAAAGTGTGGTCTAAGTCCTAAAAGGGATAGCTTCACAACTTGTAGTCTGCCCTTAAAGCCACAGCTCTCTCCACTGCCTTAGTCCACCTACCCGACCTTGAGGCCCCATTCTGCTTGCTTTGGAGTGCCCTATGACCTCCATTGCCCTTGAGATGTGTGCTTATTTTCTCCTCATCAGATCTGAATCAACTCCAGATCCTTGCAGCCCTTCCCCTCAAGTACAGCTCAGGGCATAAAAGGTGCCCAGGCAATGTCCTGGAATCCTCATGTGTTAATCCTCTTACTGGCTCCTGTGTTCCCACTTAAAGGAGAATGCCTCTGTCTGAGAGACCACTCTGCTTGCAAGTCTGGTGCAGAGGGAACCTGGGAGCTCCATAGGGTTTTTTCAGTGGCTCTTTTTTCTGAGATGCCTCTGGGTGGACTTGAACCTCCAACTTTTCGATTAGCCACCAAGTGTATAACTATTTGGACCACAGTGACTTCTAGAGTAAATACTAGTGGTTTTTCAGTCCTAGTTTCTGTACTACTAGCTGTGTGATCCCAGTTCAATTTCCTCATTTATAAAACAGGTGTAATGACCCCTATACCTCCAGGGGGGTAAATGAGGAAATGCACGAAGAGCACCCTGCTCTCAGAGGCTCTTGGTGACAGTTCATTTCTTTTCCTCACACCCTCTTGAAAGCCTATGTCCCCAAATATACTCTAGAGTCAAATATACTATTTACTATTCAATATTCAGTTCCCGGTTAAAACTACCCAAGACTCACTGGGAGAATAAATATGACAAGTCTTTCTGTACCAAAAGGCAGTTCTGATAACTTCCCAGAAGAAAACAATAGTACCAGGGGTGTTAAGGGAGCTCTGGTGGCATAGTGCCTAAGGCATCTGACTGCTAACCAGAATGCTGACGGTTCAAACCCACCAGCCACTCCACGGTAGGAAGACTGGGCAATCTTCCATAGCGATACTGCCTTGGAAATCCAAGGATGGGTCACTATGAGTTGGATCCAACTTGACGGCAGTGAATTTTTTTTTTATAATTGTGATTTGGGTGAAAGTTTACAGAGCAAATTCACTTTCCATACAGCAGTTCACATACATGTTGTTTCAGGACATTGACTACAATTTAAAAAATATGGAACACTTCACGAATTTGAGTGTCATCCTTGTGCAGGGGCCATGCTAATCTTCTCTGTATTGTTTTAATTTTAGTATATGTGCTGCCGAAGAGAGCATGGCAGTGAGGTTTTTAGAGGGGTGTCAAAGTCTAGTACTATCAAACTGCGGCCCCACTTCCATTTCCTGGGAAGATGATAGGGGAATTTGTATTTTGTCCCCTTCAATTCTTAGTTGTTACCTAAATAACCCAGTCCCTATTTAGTTTTGGAAACTCTACTCCTGAAAAGGTCCCAGCATCTATCTGAATGGGGTCTCTCTGCTCCATTTCATAGTGCCAGGAAGAAAGCACTGTCTTCAATGGTGAAGTTTTTTTAGGGAATAAGGAGAATGCAAATTTAGACCCATGTTGCAAATCTTATTTTAAAGTAAAATATGCTACAAGATTTCTTACCGTCCCAAGAGTCAAACATGTCTGTGATGAAGTAGTCAATAAAAGAGATCTGGGATTTGGGGATGCTGCAGGTGTTTCTGTCAAAAACTGGCATCACCACAGGTAAGCCTTTCTGCTTCTCTTCATCAGTCTGCAATGCAGGAAATGCCCTGATTATGTGACTATGCTATTTGGCTCTAACACTTGAGAGCAGCCCCTCCACCAGAACCTCCCTCCTGGCAGTCCCCAATAACTTCCCCGGGTGAGAAGCCAATCACAGCAATAGCCAATGAAACCCCAACCTGCTACCAGCTACCAAGTTGCTCTCAGGATGGGGATGACTTCATTCTGTCAGGGAGCTTGCCCATATCCCAACCCAACCGAAACATTCTCCACACTGGTAAGCCTCCTTTCTAAAAGCTCCACAGGTAAGATTCCAAAGAGTATTTGTTGGTGTGTGAAAGCACTAGTTATCTACCTCTTTGGGGCTGAGTTGTTCCTGCCACCTTCCTATCCAGCAAATGTCTGAGGTGCCAGATACTGAAGTTACAGTGGTGAGAAACAGCCATACCTTCCCAGAGAGAAACAGTGCTGCTTCTCATCTGGGGCCAGATTATTTTACTTGAAGTTTCTGAATCTAGAGATCTTGGAGGCAAATGATGCTCTAGCTTGAAGAAATTTTATGTACTTTAGTCAAGCTCTTCCACAATATCCTTAGGATTCCAGAGACTTGCAGGAAACTGAAACCATTATTAAGACTGTGAGGTAAAAGGCAAGTTTATCTTGAAAAGTATCAAAGTGCATCTAGTTTTTTTGATTAGGTCTGGTTTGCCCAAGGGTCTTTGGAGAAAAGGGTGAGCTGATGCCCACAGGACAGCAATGAGGCCTTAAGGCTTCCAAGAAATCAGGTGGGAAACTGGAAGGCTATTTACTCAAAAGGGTCTAAGGGGTGTACAACCAGAATTACCAAGGTCCATCTTGGAGATGGGGAGCCAGTGCTATGAGCTAAGGTCAGACAGTGGGGTGGGGCAAAAAGCCACAGAGGTAAAGGATCAAGTAAGGAAGGAATGGGTTGGCCAGGTGAGTAGCTCAAAACTAAATCTGGACCTTAGGTGGGACCTAGAACATGTGTGGGGTCAGAGTGAGGGGATGGTGGCTGGAGGAGCTGTTGCACCACACACTAAGCCTTTCTCCCCTGTTGGCATGGGCAGTATGGCCATTGCTCTGGGAGATTCCTCTGGCTCTGAAAGGCATGGCTGACCTCACCTGCACTTGGACTCATTATCCCTGATTGTTGGAATGACTGTTAAGAGCCTGAGGTGTAGGCTGCTCTGTTATGCCAAATGTGTCAGGGAAGGGCTTGCTCAACACAGAAGAAAGGCAATGGAGTTGATGACCTCAGGAAACCCAGCCCAGGTTTCCTACCTAGAATGGCTCTCCTTGGAAGGCCTCCAGTGGGACTGTAGTAAGAGCCATGTGGAACAAGGGCTGTGCACACTGGGCTCTGATGAGCTGAGCTTTGTTGGCCATTTTGGGCTATGGAAATGGAGGACTCATGAGTAGCTACAGTGAACAGGACAAGAATGTGGATGTTCAGCATGACCGAAAGAAAACCTTCTTTGGGACTAGGAGCCTGTCCACCCAACCCTAACCCCAGGAACTGTTCCCAGGAAGCATACATTGATTAGATTCATCATGTGCAATACCACTCTCCATTTCCAAATTATTCCACCATCATTAACAGGAACTCAGTGCTCTCCTTAGTCAAGACTTCCCTTACTCTTCCTCTTCACCCCTGTTGTCGTCATGCACTACTGAGTCAATTGTGACTTTATAGAAGCATTTCTGCCAGTTTTTTTTCTCCTGTACAGGTACTGGTGGGTTTGAACCTGCAATCTTTTGAGTATTTAACCACAGAGTCATCAGGGTTCCTTTCTCACCCCTAGTAGCTACAAACAAATGTTGGTCTTTATACATTTGCATATTTCATGTAAGTGGGATCACATATATTTGCCCTTTGGTGACTGACTTATTTCATTCAGTATAATGTTTTCAAGATTCATCCATAGATGCCCTTTTTTGAGTAAGTTTCCTTCAATCTAAGAGTTTTTATGATGAATTGTTGTTGTTGTTGTTGTTATGTGCCATCGAGTCGGCCCCGACTCATAGCGACCCCTCCTTGGGTTTCCGAGGCAGTATCACTACGGAAGTAGGAATGCCCAACCTTCCTTCCGAGGAGTGGCTGAATAGGATGTTGAATTTGTCAAATGATTTTTCTCTATCTACTGAAATAATTGAACAGTTCTCCTTTATTCAATTAGTATGGTATATTATTATAATTAAAAATATATATATTAAACCAACTTTGCATTCCTGAGAAAAACCATACTTGTTCATGAGGAATTATGGACTATATTTTTTTCCTAGTATTGCCTTTGTCTGCTATGAGGGTAATAGACTTGTAAAACAGGTTGGGAAGTATTCTCATCACCTTCTATTTTCTGATACGGTTTGTAAGACTGGTGTTATTTATTCCTTAAATGTTCGATAGAAGTCATCAGTGAAACCAGCTGTATTTATCAAAGAATTTGCTCATTTCATTTAAGTTGTCAAAGTTGTTGGTATAAAGTTGTTCATAAGGAGCCCAAGTAAAAGTGCTAGTGTTTGGCTGCTAATCAAAAGGTTGGTTATTTGAACCCACCAGCTGCTCTGTGGGAAAAAGATGGGGGCAGTTCCACTCTGTCCTATAAGGTCGCCACAAGTTGGAATTGAATTGATGCAGTAGTGTGGTTGGTAAGTTGTCTGTGATTTTTTTTATTACCCTGTTACTGTCTGTAAAATCTATTGTGACAATACCTCTTTCATTCTTGATTTCCAATTTGTGTTCTTTCTCTTTTTCTTAATCTTGATCAGTCTAGCTAGGCAGGTATTTATTAATTTTGTTAATCTTGTCAAAGAATTAATTTTTGCTTTTCTCTACTTTTTTTTTTTTTGGCTATTGTTACTATTTCCTTATTTTTATTTATCTTGGGTTTACTTTGTCTTTTTCGAGTTTCTCATAAATCAATTAGGGCTTTTTTTTTTTTTAAATATTTAATATTATAAATCTCCCACTAAGGATCACTTTAGTTGCATTCCACAGTTTTGATATATTTTTATAATCGTTTAACCCTAAATATTTTTTAAGGCGCTTTGGTGGTAAAGTGACTAAGGCATTCAGCTGCTAACCAAAAGGTTAGGGGTTTGAACTAACCAGCACTCCATGGGAAAAAGATGAGGCAGTCTGCTTCTATAAAGATTTATAGTCTTGGAAACCCTATGGGGTACTTTTACTCTGTCCTATCTATAGGGTCTCTATGAGTTGGAATTAACCTAAATGTAGTGGCTTTTAAAAATATGTTTTCTAATTTCTCTTGTGATTTGACCCAGAAATGATTTGGGTATGTGTTGTTAAATTTCTAATTTAATACCACTGTGACCCCAGAACACATTCTGTATGATTTTAATTCTTACAAGCTTATTAAAATTGTTGTAGGCAATATACGGTTTATCTTGGTGAATGTATCACATGTACTTAATGTATATTCTGTAGACACAAGGTATAGTTTATTATAAATGGTTAATCAGGGTAAGGCGGTTGATAGTGGTATTCTGATTACATCTTAACTAACATTTTAATCTCATTGTTCTATCAATTACCGAGGGGGATGTTAAAATGTCTAACTATGATTACAGAATTGCCAATTATTCTCTGTTATTCTGTTAATTTTGCTTCATCTATTTTAAGGCTCTGTTATTAGGTGTTTATACATTTAAGGCTATTATTTTTTCATATAGAATTGATTCCTTTATCATTACTTTGTCTGTGGGAGCTCTGGTAGCATAGTGCCTAAGGCATCTGACTGCTAAGCAGAAGGCATTTCTTCATGTTCATGTGTGTGTTGGCTGCTTGAATATCTTCTTTAATGTGATGTGTCCATGTCCGCTGCCTATTTTTTAACTGGATTATTTGTTTTTTTGATGTTGAGGGGTTAAAGTTTTCTATAAATTTTAGAGAGATGTCCTTTGTTGGGCATTTCATTGACAAATATTTTTTCCTCCTCTGTAATTTCTTTTTACTCTTTCACAGAAGTCTTTTGATGTGCATCAGAATTTAAAAGGTCCCAGTCATCTAGTTTATCTCCTGTTGTTTATGCATTTTTGGTTATGCTTGACAGTCTATTTATGCTATAAATTAGGGCCCCTAAGTTTGCCCCTATTTTCTCTTTGATGAACTTTATACTTTTAGGTTTTACATTTAGGTTTTTGATCCATATTGAGTTTGTTTTTGTGTGTGGTGTGAGGTATGCATCTTGTTTTATTTTTCTGCAAATGGATATCCAGTTTTGCCAGTACCATTTGTTAAAGAGACTATCTCTTCCCCATTTAATGGGTTTTGACACTGGATTAAAGATAAGCTGTCCATAGGTGGATGGATCTATTTCTAACTTCTTTACTTAGTTCCATTGGCCTGTGTTGTAGTAGGTTTTGAGATCCAGGAGGATGAGACCTCCCACTTTGTTTTTCTTCTTCAGTATACTGCTTTGCTTATCTGAGCTCTTTCTTTTCCATATAAAATTTGTGATTGGTTTTTCCATAATCCTTAAAGAATCTTGATGGACTCTGGAGATAGGTGTAGTATTATCACTTTTCTATAGCTCTCTATTATTTCAAAATATCTGAGTTTTCCTTCTCTGACAAGTTTCTGGCTTTCACAGGCTTTACTGTATTTTGTCTGCAGTTTGTAATTATTACCTCCAGGAAAGGTGGTTCAATAGAACCTACCTGGATTCATCACTACAAGCAGAACTCAGATTCTTAAGTGGAACATCGATAAAGCAAATCAGAGACAAGGTGGGCTAGCCAGAACTAGGGTACCTCCCCCAACACCTGATTTGTTAAGTGGGCCTGAATAAAGGCTTTTGCATGGTAAAACCCTCTTTAACATATATATACGGAATTTAAGAGACAGAATCTTACCTGAGAGAAATATTCTTCTGAGATACGAGCAGCCCACTCAATGCAGAACTCCAGGGATCGACAAGGATTGGACACATCAGCACACTTAATTAGCATTCGTTTGATCAGAGTCCGGTTCTCTGGTGTCCTGAGCATAGAGTTTATTGCTTCTTGATCTTTATCAGTTTCCTAAAACATGAATGAGATTCAAGGTAATCAAAATGGGCTGCTTGGTGCCAGGTCCTCTTGTACTAGGGATGCTCCATTATAAGCACAAAAAGGCACTTGCTGGGATCCACAAGTTAAGGTTCCATAAAACATGGTGCTGAAGATATTCTACACATTTAACTTGGCTCTTCATTTTACAAAGGGGAAAACCAAGACCCAGTGAGATTCTAGCAGGACCCAGTAGTAGATGGTAGCAACAGGGTTTAGTATATCTCTCGTTTCCCTTCTTCTTGGCTCTTTCTTCTCTCCCTCTTACTCCAAATCTTTCTCACAGCTGCCTTTTCTGTTCTTCTCTCTCTCTCCCCCTTAGTAAATATAAGACAAAATTACTCTTTGAGTTCTTTGTAACCAAGAGGAGTATGCACTGAAGAAATAAAGAATTCCTCAGACAAAGGCTCTGGTGGTCCCCAGGTTCTCTGCATCTTACAACCCAACCCCCAACCCAGTTGTGTGATAGCTGTGATATCTTTAGAATTAGTGTTTAGTGTACCAAGATTATGTCACATATAATCATACTTCCTTA
This sequence comes from Orycteropus afer afer, assembly GCF_000298275.1. Taxonomy (NCBI): domain Eukaryota; kingdom Metazoa; phylum Chordata; class Mammalia; order Tubulidentata; family Orycteropodidae; genus Orycteropus; species Orycteropus afer. Next base: position 5,891,149 of record NW_006921719.1, read on the forward strand.
CTTTGCTGCAACATTTTATGTTGCCCAAAAAACTTAACAGTCATTTTCTTTTGATCTATACTCACAAGACTGTGGTAGTCACGGTAAGTAAGCACTATTATTTTTTATTACATTTATAGATGAGGACCCTGGGATTCAGATAAAGTGACTCATAAAAAGTTCTCATTCTGGCTCAGCTGGGTAGCTTAAGTCCTACCTTTAGTGCTGGGCTCCTTCCATTCACAATACCACAAGGAGCCCCACTAGCTATGGATTCTCAATCCATAATGTAATGGAGTTGGAAGAAGGGAGTACTGGGGCAGAAAGCACTGTCAAAAGCGAAAGCAAACATGTTTCTTCATTCTGATTCCACGCCCATCAAATAGGCATGTAATCTGAATGTATAATGGCAGTGTCCAAGAAGGCCTGATGGGTCCATCTTCACAGGGATAAATCTGTCATCTTAAGCCTAGGGGGCCTGGTCTCCTGCAGTACCAGGGTGGACTCTGCCTCAGTAACTCTCCTTGCTCCAAGTTTCTATTGCCAACTAACTTCGAGATCACCCTTCTTTCTTCAGATGTATTAATACCTTTGGTATGACTGTAGTTCAGTGCTGCCAGCCTGGAAACTGTTCTCTGCTCTGACCCACTGGGTACTGATTTCCAGTCTAACTCTCAGAAGTAACCCCAATCACTAACAACAGAGATGAGAAACATGATTGTCAAATGGAGCAAAGTACTCAGCTGAGTTTGGGAACTATGCAGACTAAATAGAGGAAAACAAGTCTGTGAGGTATGTAGCTTCTTTCTTTGGCATAGGGTTAGCTAGGAGCAGTGGTTGGGCAACAGACAATCATCCCCATTCAGGAGAGCATGTCAGGGACCAAAGAAAGAGGCTCAGGTGGGAAACTCTCCACTGAAGTCCTTGGCAAGGCAATGAAGTCAGGAGTAAGGTGAAAAACTGGTAGAATAGGGAAAGGTGAAGGGAGTAGGGTCCTGAACATGTCAGAACATCAGGTTGAGCAGAAGTAAGCATGAAGGGCTAACAGGCTAAAAATCCAGAGAACAGACAAAGGTCATGGCCAAACAAAAGAGTTGTGAAAGTAAAATGGAGTTAAACAAGAAGGAATTGTGATCCTAGACTGACAGGGGAAGTCATGCTTGTGCATGGAGAAGTCTCTTAGGATGGTGATATGAGTTAGGGAGGAGAGAGAATGAAGATTGTCAGTTGGTGACTATGGGTAGATAGGACGTCAGATGTGTGGACCTTAGTGGAAGAAGGTTCATGAAAGAACATATTGTGTAGGTTGCTGATCTCACAATGACTCTACTGTAAAAGGTACCATCTGTTAAGTACCTATTATGTGCCATGTCTGTCAATCCTATGCCCTGAGTTTTCTTATCCCCAGAGTAGAAGTAGGATAGGAACTCAAATCTGTCTGCTACCTTAGCTGTGGTCTCCCGTCTGGAGAAAGTTTAAGGTTGTATTTGTCAGGAAGTTGTGGATTCTATGCCTTAACTTCAGAAATGAGGGACAACAATAATGTTACAAGGGTACAACTTCCTGACCCTCACATTCCTGTGACATGCACCAACAAAGAATGGCTGCTGCTACCACAGAATGTACACACAACACATTGTTGTTATGTGCCGTCGAGTCAGCCCTGACTCATAGCGACCCCTCCTTGGGTTTCCGAGGCAGTATCACTACGGAAGTAGGATTGCCCAACCTTCCTTCCGAGGAGTGGCTGGTGGGTTTGAACCGCCAGCCATCTGGTTAGCAGGCAAGTGTCTTAGCCACTATGCTACCAGAGCCCCTAATCAATACATTAGGGCCCCAAAAACAGATTTCCTTACCTTGTTTTCTTCTAGTAATGCCAGGGGCTTGTTGACACTGTTGACAAACTTGTTGACATGCTCAAAGTGCTTTGTCATCTCTGTGGCTAGGACCATGTCAATAATACCTTGGCGTAGCATCCGATAGTCATTCCTATTCCAGACGACAAATGCAAGGCTGCTATAGATGACTAATCCTGACAGATAGTACTCCTGAAAACAACCTATTACCCAGGATATGTGTACACTGCAGTTAAAATTCTAGTATCTCTGAACATCACTAGGGATACTTTAAAAGGATACTGCAGAAATTATAGGTTAGCAACGGGAAGCTGAAAGTTAAAATCAGAACCTTAAGGACAAATCTTTATAGATGAAATATTTACATTGCTGTCACTGTGTAGTATATTGCATATAGATTTAGAATAAAACAAAGTATGGGAGAACTAAAAGCAGCTCTATTAATGAAGATAGAGATGTGCAGTTACAGAAAATGTAATATACACATTTGGGCACCTTGAGACCCAACCTCTGAGGGCAGACTTGAGAGCTGGGAAAAGTCACAAGGAGTATTTGTATCTCTTTGTCTTTATTATTTCTTAAAAAAGCAATATATATAATTCAAAAGGTACAAAAGAGTATGAAGTGAAGTCTCCCCTTTCTCCACTTATCTATCTAGTTTCCTTCCCTGAAGACACCTTTCCAGGGAGGACTGATGCATATATAGACAAATAGGGATAATAGTATTTCAATTCCACCACAGAAAAAAGGAGTTCTGTAAAATCAGGAATTCCCTGTTTTAAAAATATCCAAATAAATATTCCTCAGGACATAATGCTTTTTCCTTCTTCCAAATGGTATCTGCTTGGTCCCTTCTATGTGCCAGTTACTGAGGGTACAGTGATAAGACATGGAACAAACACTTACGCCCTTTCAGAGCTTAAGAATCTCATCACACATTGAACAACTACTTACTGTACATTTTTTGCAAATGACGTGCCTACACACGTAACACTGGCAAAGCACACTTACAAAAATATTGTGTGGGTGGGTTGTATGGTTGGAACACTGTATAATATGCAAGTTATTTGCATAAAATACAGTAATAAAGAATGTGGTGTTGTGAAGGAACTTGAGACTGAGTAATTAGGTTCAACTTAATGTGGCAGACAAGGAAAAACTTCCCCAAAGAAGTAATCTGAAAACAGAGACAAGATAAGAAGGTCACTGTGCAAAGGAAGGCAGAGTATTCCCAGAGATAAAGATGATTGCTTCTCTGAGCTGCTATGTTATTAACACGTTAGCTATAAACTTCATCTTTTTGAAATACCAAGTGATAAAAAAGGACTGGGCCTTGAAGACATAACTACAAATCAAAGAAGTTAGACACAAAAGGTCATAAATTGTATGATTCCATTTATATGGAAATGTCCAGAACTGGCAAATCTATAGAGACAAAGTAGATCACTAGTGGCCTAGGACTAGGAAAGAAGGTGGGAGGAAACAGGAATTGACAGCTAATAGGTTTGGAGTTTCCTTTTAGTGTGATGAAAATGTTCTAAAATTGATTGTGGTGATGGCTGTACAACCCTGAATATATCAGAAATCACTGTAACTTTAAATGGGTAAACTGTATGTTATACGAATTATATATATAGATAGATCAACATGCATAAATTTTCCTAGTTAGTCATGGTTCTTACCTCTCCATGTTTTTAAAGATATTACATTTATCATCTTGAATGGTCAGCTGGAAGCCCAGGGCTGCATGGTGGCTTTCCAGGACAGCAGTGTCATTATACAAAATGGCCAGCTCACTTTCCGCATTACACAAAAAAGAGTTGGTTCTTCCAGGGTGATCCACGTCATGAATGGTGGCTGCAAGGAGGGCAGCAACCTCATCAACTGGATCTAAAGTTTGCTAGAAACAAGACATCTTTTCAAAATGAGGTATGGCTTTGGAGGCAAGAAAGCCCTCTGCACAGTTTCCTTTTCGCCCTGTTAACTTTAAGGTAAGAAAGGTTTCTGGGAAAAGCTAATCATGTGAACAAATCCTGTCTTCCTACCCTCAATCTAAAAGTTATCTCTTTGTATATGTTTATCAGAGAACAGGATCTGATCTTCAGAGTCTCACACAAGTTAAGGACTTAGCAAAATACAGGGTGTCCTCAACAGATATGAGTTATTCTTTCTCTAGACCTAGCATAAAGAAAAGTCTGAGATGTTAGACCAACATAAACTAGTTGTTGTTACGTGCCATCGAGTCGGATCCGACTCATAGGATCCCTCCTTGGGTTTCCCAGGCAGTAGCACTATGGAAGTAGATTGCCCAACCTTCCTTCTCAGGAGTGGCTGATGGGTTTGAACCGACAGCCTTGTGGTTAGCAGTCAAATGCCTTAGGCACTATGCCACCAGAGCTCCTACATAAACTACTATTACTCTGAAATAATTTTTAAAAATATGCATCACTTGGGGAAGGGTCTGGTAGTCTATTTTTCTCATTTTGGTGCTATCTTTGTTAGGCTGGTGTTAGGGCTTTGTGAATCTAAATTTTGTGCTTTAAGCTTTCCATCATTTTTTAAGTTCTGAAGAAGTTTATGTAGCATGAGAACATTTCTTCAAGGTCTAAAGAGCTCACCTGTCCATCTGGGTCAGGAACCAGGTTATGAAGAAATGAGTTCAGAGTTTAAAAATGACTTGTTACATCAATTCTACTTAAAATATTTACAAAGCAGCATCTATTTTAATTGAATTAGCACAGATGTGTATAGTGCTCTCTTCTATCCTTTTCCATTTCAAGTTTGTGGGTCTCTTTATTTCTTTATTAATTCTTGATTAGTTTGGGGAGAGCTTTATCAATCTTTAAAAAACCACTCTGGATTTATCATTTTGCTCTTTTGATTAACTGACAGCACTGAACTATGAATTGTGCTCTGACTCATGTTAAGCCCATGTACCACAGAACAGAATCTTGCTTGGTCCTGCATCATCTTCACAATCACTGGTCTGCTCAAGTCCATTGTTACGCCATTGTGTATTCTGAGTGTTTTCCAACCCAGTACTATATTGGACAATATTCTGTGGTGATCCATAATATTTTAATTGGCTTATTTTTGGAAGTAGAACATCAGGCCTTTCATCTTAGTCTGGCAGCTCTGCTGAAACCATGAGTGACCCTGCTGGTATGTGAAACACCAGTGGCATAGCTTCTAGCAATATAGCAACACACAAGCCACCACAGAAAGACAAACTGACAGATGGGTGGTGGAAAATTGAATATGCACCTTTAAATATACCTTCATTCTATAAGTTTTGACAGATAGGAGAGTCTGATTTTTTGTTGTTTTCCAAGTAATCTTTCATTTGGGGTTTTATCAATGATCATAAAGATGGTACAGGACCAGGCAATGTTTCATTCTGTTACACACAGACTCACCATGAGTTGTAGCCAATCTGGCAGCATTCATTGTGATCATTTTTGGAAATGCTCTATAAACATTTGAAAAAAAAGCATTTGCTCTGGCTCTGCCTAACTATGTTCAATGTGGTCCCGGCCACCCTGTGGCCTTCACCAAGACATCAGTAAATGGGGCCTTGCCGTCTCATTCCTCATTAGGGGTTTTCTTAGAAATAAAACCAATGATTTGGTTCTTATACTGTCAAGTATTTCTAGGAGTGAAGTGGTTATGTCACTGCAATTTCATGAACTCTTATAATGTATCTTGAAAAATATAACACAAGTACTTTGGCAGATCAGTACAAGTCTACTTGTTGCTTTGAGAATTTCCCTGCTGAAATTATTTACAACATAAGTTCAGTTGAGTAGGACAGAACTGAAGATACAAAGATGAAAAGGGAGCTTGCTCTTCAAATGGAATGGACAGACAGTAAGAAGGCATTCTAACACAGTAAAGTCAGGAGGGTGGAAGTGGGGCACTTAACCTTTCTAGAGGAAGAGGGCTTATACAGATCCCTGACAGACAGGATCTTTAGAAGTTAGAGTGGTTTGGTGTGGGCCAGTCGTGGCCTGTGGGTCTAAGGCCCAGGACAGGGAGGGGAGTAAGTACAGAGAGCCTTGCATACTCATCCTGTGGAGTTCTCAGTTTAAATACTGCAGGAGATGGAAAGCTGCTCCCGGGAGTGAGTGACATGGTTAGATTTGCTATTTAGAAAGATCATGTCAGCAGCAGTTGTCTCCACAAGAGACAGGATAGTAAGCTTTTTGGAACTGTCTAGATGGGACTCTCAGAGCAGCAGGGGCATTATGAGGAGATGAATCTGAGAACAGTTAGGTGTTACAATAGGCAAAGTTAGATGATCAGCCAGATGTCTGGGGGGTGAAGAGAAGAAGGTCCAAGGATGAGTCTGGATTTCTAGCTTGGATGATGGGAGCAGTACTGGGGCAATGACTTTGGTCTCAGACACCTGCTGACTTTGAGGTACAGTTGGGGTCCTAAAGCACCAATATCTAAGTCAGCTGGCTGCCCTAGCCTGTTTGTTCAGAGTGAGACCCCCCAGAAGTATTCTCATGGCACAGTTGGGGTTGTTTCAGGATTGAGCATACCACCTTGGCAAAAGCATGAAACTCTCCCCACCGCTCCTACCTGTTACACATGGAGCACAAACACTTGCTTACCTTTATCCTCTCTCTGGACAGAAAATAGGCTGTTGCGTGCAGCACATCAGCAGCATGTGTAGAATTGTGGTAAGGGTTAGAAGAATGATAATTGGTTTCAATAATTTGTAACCATGATCTAAGCGTTGACTCAGAACAGTTTAAGAATTCACAAATTCCAAAGCGAGCAAATATTTTGAGACCAAGATAAACCAAAGGCCTATAGGGAAAAAAAAAAAATCCAGAGCATGAAAATAAAGCAAGGAACTAGGCAAAGTGTTTGGCTCTGAGCCTCTTGAAGTCTCCAATCTGAGTGGGGCTTCAGACTGTACGGGCCTCTGCTGCTCTTTTTCCCCTTAGATAACCCTCACAGAATCCAACTCCTACTTGCCCTATTGGATTCCCTGAAGTAAACCTGTACCACCTTGTTGGCTGGAAATTCTGCCTAGAAGAAAATATTTCCTGAGGATCAAATATAAGCCAGACATTGTCACATAGCATGTTAATTGTCTAACAATTTGGAAGTCTGTGTTGTAGGAGGGATGACCTACTCATGAGATGGCACCAAATGAAGCCCTTATATGAGAAGTCACTTCTAAATCCTTGGCTTGTTTAGGCACATTCAGAAGTGAAAAGGCTCATAGATTTAAACTGACGTCCCTAAACCTGATTCACACGAGACTAGTAGGTAAACCAGATGTTGAAGGATTCATTTGCCACAGGAGTATTTTTTTTCCCACTGTGAAAGGCAGTCTCATTTGCCTTCTAGAATACCCCTTACCCCCACGCTGGGGTACATGGGAAGTAGAATGTATCAGAAGGTTGGCTCATGATGAGCAATGAGCAAAGAGCAGGGACTATGTGGAAGACAGTTTGTCTAGACTGGGATAAGACCTGATGGATTATCCCTATAGCCCTACACAGCATGTCTATACTGTGTGCCTCACCACCTTGAAGGCATCTGGCTCTTAGGATATTCCCTTTCTATGTGCCAAGTGAAATACCCCCTTTGGTTAATAAGTCTTCTCCATCAAGGTGTACAAAACTCAAAATCTCAATCTCATCCCCACTCTGCAGCTACACCCAGATCAGGGTGATTAGAATTTTGGGTGTTCCTATGCCTGTCAGCATTTTATGGCAACCAAGACTGGGGGTGGCTCCTATTGAATGTGTGGGAGTGTATGTTTCTAACACATTTTGTTCTAGGCTCTGAGTGGGGTTCTATGCAGCTATCTCAGAATATCACTATCTACAGGAGAAATTAACACCCTCATTTTCTGGAAGAAACCTTTGGTACTTAGACTGGTTAAGTCCTTTGCATGAATCTGCAGCCTCAACAGGAGTCATGGCCCATGGACTCCTCTCACTGAGGCCTAGATCCCAATGACTCAGGGGCCCCCGGGCCTCTCAGCAGCGTTCAGAAGCCAAACTCCTTGAACAGATTCCTCCACAGAGGCCTTCTGCCTGCCAATCCAGAGGGACTCACCTTTTTTGGGTGGCAGCCTCTAGTTCAAAAATATCAAAGTCCCAGAACTCCTCATTTTCCATGGTTTGAGTTATCCGCGGTGGGATGTCATGAAGGGGGACGGAATTGACTATCCTGCTTGAAACCTGGTGAAGGTCTATACAGTGATGTAATGTGGAGAACAAAATTAACAGACTTTATGACATTAGCTGTTTTTTTTTTTTTTTTTAACACAGGACAGCTGCTTTATGACATCAAGAAACTTCTTAATGATGAGAATAATTATAAAAGATTATTTTTCACCACTCAGGCTTAACTGCAATTATTATGTATAGCTAATGATCCAAAAAATTATAAAGGAAATACTTACTCTCTGGTGAAAGAACACAGTCATTTCCTGATAGTCTTCGCAAACCATCCTAATAAAAAGCAAGGAAACAAGACAAAGTCACAACTGTTCTTTTCCACTTGAAAGTTTTAGGACTGCCCTCTCCACCAGTCCACCCAAGGTTCCCCTGTGCCCAGCAGGCTCTGTCCCCGTGATAATTACTGTGGGCAACTGTTGTACTTACAGCCCCTTCGAGAGAAGTCTGTATGCAGCTCGGTGCTGGCCTGGCTGGAAGCTAAATTCAATACCAGGGGGTAAGCCTTAGAGATGACCCCCAAAGCCCAGAATTCCTGCTTATACCTCATGACTACTTTGGCCTCTTAGGGACAACTCCCCTCAACCCTCATAATTTTCTTGGCCCCTCTTCTCACCCCAACAGATAGCAGGCTTCCTTTGGAAACTAGATCCTTTCCCATTTTTTAAAGCAACCTCATTTCCCCCACTCCGAGAAGCTAGATCTGCAACCTCCTCACCACTGCTCCCAGCAGACACTTTCTCCTTGCCTCTCTTAACAGGCTGGAGAAGTCTCTGTCTCAAATAGGCAAGGTCACAGTACAGGTATTATCAACACTGGGAACCATTCTTTACTCCAAAGTCACTGCCTTAAACCCAATTTTTATGAAATTAAATTACCTCAGAAAACATGGAGAAAGGACATAGTTTATTTCTGGTAGTGGGATGACATGTGTTCCACAAAGTTGTTCTTACTATGTGAGAGCTCTGTACTAAACAGGCTGAAGGAGCATTCAGGACCCCTTATGAGCCCACGAGACAAAGCTTCCTTCTGATAAAATGTCATCACAGTTTGGGTAGGATGTCTTGGAAGCAAAACCATGCCCCAGCCCTTGGCACCTCTTTAAGCACATTATGACGGAAGAAGGATAGTCTCTATTTTATAATTTGATACATAACATTCAATACTACCTTCTTACTCCATTTTCAAAAGCTTTAAAACAAGTGAAAAAAGTTATTTAAATTGCTCATAGAACCCCTGAGCATAACTGGAGAAATGGCTCAGTATGTCTAAACTATGCTACTCCCTACACTGATGCTTCCTGAGGTGGTGGACAGCAGGTAGTTGACAGCTCTGGCTAGAGAGCAGTTGAGTTTGGGCAATGAAGGAATTTAGGCCTTGACTGTGCACTATATACAATGGACTGGCTGCCTTTCCAGAAAGCTGTTTAAGCCAGCCTATACACAAATACTCTCTGGGAAAACAAAACAAGAACAGGCAGGCTCTAATCAGTAGCCTGGTCCTATATACTTACACACATTAAGCCCCCAATGAGGTCATTGGCATGAGGATCATCATCCTTAGTATCAAACTGTGGTGAATATAATTCAGTGGTTCTTAGAATTTCCAGCACATGGTCTAAGGCTTCAGTTACAGCCACAGGACTGCTTTCTTGGGCAGTATTAATAATACTGATTACCTACAATATAGAAAGAAAAGACTTGAACTTCACAATATTAAAAACAATTGCTTAGCAATCCAGGGAGTCAGCCTGGCAACAGTGCTTAATGCTAACTTAAGACTAGCTAAAATGTTCACATCACACATCCTTTTCATTCAGAGAACACAGCACCATAAACTGTGAACATCATCATTATTGTTGTTGCAGGTCCATTTCTTCTCACTGGAAACAATAAAGTTGGAGAATAAGGGACTTCCATGTTTGGTGCAGACCAACCACAGACTGCTTCACCTTGGTGATGGGTGCGTCAATCGTCATGGAATGTATCCGGGTCACAGAGGAGTGTCGTCTCTGGGTGGCAACTGTGGAGAAAGGATGCAGAAATCGGGGTGTGTACAACCTCAGGCACCTGCCTTGCTGGCCGAGGGCTCCATGACTACCCTTCCTGCCCAGCCTCAGTGTGCTCAGCTGCATGATAAGGTTCCTTTCCATCCTGGCAACCCTTAGATTCTGGCATAACCAACTCTGCTTCCTTCAGTTCTAGGCACTAGGATGCACATGTCCCCATACACAGAACTTCTGATGTCATAGACCAGAGACAAAACAGGGGAAACAATCTAGCAAGTCAAGGCCAAACAATTAGCTTCTTTTTGTTTTTGTAACACTAAGGCTTTATAATTATCCAACCAGCCACTATCCAGGAGTAAAAATGTTCTGGAAGAGAGTATCATACAGACCCTTTGTTTCACACATGGTAGGAGCAATAAATACAACTCATCACTGGCTGATACACATGAATTTCTGTTAAATATCTCAAGGTATATTTTGGTGCTTTCCACTGTTATGTTTCTAAGGTAAATAAATGAGGCAAGCATCAACACTTAGGATCTAAAATTTGTTTGTTTTTGTTCTTGTCAAGATATAGGTCCTCCTGGGGTGTGGTGAAAGCCAAGGCCATGCACAAGCAGGAAAAAAGAAAAAATCACAGAGTTCTGTGTATCACCATGAATGCCTCACTGTCAGGCAAATGCTGTTTACCAAAGACCTTAAAGGACCACAGACTATTCTACAGCCTCATCTTACAAATGAAGAGATTGAGGGTCAAGGAGAGAAATTGTCCAAAGCTAACCAACTGAGGGCCTCTAAAATGCTTTAAACTTTTCAAGGACCAACAAAACTTGTTATTATCTAGTTTTGGTGACCAACATAGGGTTACCAACTTTTCATTTTTCCCAACAAAGTCAATAAGCCAAAAATAAAAACTACTATATTTTATTAGTATGTCAATAAAAAGATATGTTTTCATTTCTAAAATAATGAAAGGAGCATGTTTATAAAAATAAAACTATTTAATAGTGTAGATGCAATAAAAATAAAAAAAGTATAAAAAAGATTGCCATGTCTGTGTATTCAGAAAGTCTAAAAGAATCTACAAACACACTACTCTTAAATTGACTCATTGATTGTAAGATAATTTTATCAAGGTTATTGGGGACATGATCAATTTACAAAGATCAACTGAATCTCTCTAACACTAGCAACATTTGACAATTGAAATGAAAAAACATACCATTACAATAGCATCAAAAAACATCTAGAGGAATAAACATAAGGAAAACTGTTCAAGTTTTCTACAATGAAAATGCAAAATATTGTGAAGAGAAAATAAAGATGACCTAAATGAACAGAGACATATAGCATATTCATAGTTTGGAAGATCCAGTATTAAAGAGATTTCAATTTTCCCCCAAGTTGACCTACAGATTCAAGAGAATTGCAGGCAAGATCCTGGGTGTGCGTGGGGAGTGCTTTGTGTGTATCCCCTACGAAGCTGACTCTGAATGTTATATGGAAATGCAAAGGACTTAGAATAGCCAAGGTAAACCTGAAGAATTTTATACTATCAGAAATCAAAACTTACTAAAGCTATAGCAACCAAAGGAGCTTACTAAAGGTGCTCTGGTAGTGTAGTGGATAAGGCACTTGACTGCTAACTAGAAGGTCAGCAGTTTGAACCTATCAGCTGCTCCATGGAAGGAAGATGGGGCAATCTACTTCTGTAAAGATTAATAGCCTCAGAAATCCAATGCGGGTCACTATGAGTTGGAAATGACTCGATGGCAGTGAGTTTTTGTTTTGTATAGCAACCAAAAGTGTGGTATTGGTGAAAGCCCAGACAATCAATCATCAATGGAACAGAATGGAGTCCAGAAACAGACTCATAGCAGCACCTGACTGATGATAATGGTACCACTACAAAAGATAGTTTTTCAATATAGTGATGGATCAACTAGATTTTCATAGGGGAGAAAATTCATCCTTAACTCTTACCCTCACATCATATATAAAAATTAATTAGAAATAGATCACAGACCTAAAATGAAAGATGGAAAAAAAAAAAAAAAAAACCACTTTGAGAGGAAAACATGGAAAAATATCTTCATGACCTTGAGGTAGAGAGATTTCTTAATCAGGACACAAAAAGCACTAACCGTAATAGAAAACTGATAGATTGGATTTGGTTAAAATTAAGAATTTCTATTCATCAAAAGATACCATTAAGAGAGTGAAAAGTCAAACAACAGACTGAGAATTTATGATTCATATATCCAATAGAGGACTCATATCAAAATATGTAAAGAATTCTCACAAACCAGTAAGAAAAAGATTAACAACTCAATTATAAAAATGGGCAAAAGACTTGAATAGCAATTCACAAAAGAATACCCAAATGACCAAGAAGCATATAAAAAGGTGCTCAACCTCATTAGTCATCATGAAAATTAAAACCATACCAACTAGAATGGGTAAGATGAGAAATACTGGTATTACCAAGTGTGGGAGGAGCAACTGAACTGTTAAATGTCAGTGATGGAGAGTAACTTGACACAACCCACATTATAGAACTTTCTGAAGTTACCCTACAGCCCAACAATCCCAGATATAAGTTGAAAACATATGCAACCAAAAAGGCTCATACCAGCCTTATTCTTAACAGAGGAAACATGAATGGTCCTCAGTAAGAAAACAGATAAATTGTGGTATGTTCATATAATGTAGTGTTACTGTTGTTAGGTGTTATCAAGTCAGTTTTGACCCATAGTGACCCAATGTACAACAGAACGAACCACTGCCCAGTCCTGTGCCATCTTTATAATCATTGCTGTTTGAGTCCATTGTTACAGCCCACTGTTGTCAATCCATCTCATTGAAGGTCTTCCTCTTTTTCACTGACCCTCTATTTATCAAGCATCATGTTCTACTCTAGGGACTGGTCCCTTCTGACCACATGACCAAAGTATGAGAGATGAAGTCTTAACCATCCTCACTTCTAAGTAACATTCTGGCTATACTTCTTTCAAAATGGATTTATTCATTCTTTCTGCCAGTCCATGGTATATTCAATACTTATCACCCACACCATAATCCAAAGGCATCAATTCTTCTTTGGTCTTCCTGATTCACTGTCCAGCTTTCACACTGATATGAGGAAACTGAAAATACCATGATTTGGGTGAGGCACACCTTAGTCCTGAAGGTGACAACTATGCTCAACACTTCAAAGAGTCTTTTGCAGCAGATTTGCCCAATGCAATACATTGTTTGATTTATTAACTGCTGCTTCCATGGACATTGGTTGTGGATCTAAAATGAAAGTAAAATGAAATCCTCGACAACTTCAATCTTCTCTGTTTATCATGATACTGGTCCAAGTTGCGAGGATTTTTGTTTTATGTGGTGGTGTGCTCCATACTGAAGGCTGTAGTCTTTGATCGTCATCAGTGTTTCAAGTCTTCTTCGCTTTGAGAAACAAGGTGGTGTCATTTGCATATTGCAGACTGTTAATGAGTCTTCCTCCAATCCTGATGCTGTGCTCTTCTTCAGACAGTCAAGCATCTCAGTTTATTTACTCAGCCTACAGATTAATACTCAGAAGGAAGGTTGGGCAATCTACTTCTGTAGTGATACTGCCTTGGAAACCCAAGGAGGGGCTGCTATGAGTCGGATCCAACTCGACGGCAATGTGTTGCATTGTTTTGCATACAGACTAATAAGTATGGTAAAAAATACAACCCTGAAGCACACCTTTCCTGATTTTAAACCATGAAATATCCTCTTGTTCTGTTCAAACAAATGCCTCTTGGTCTGTGTATAGGTTCCATGTGAGCACAAGTAAGTGTTCTCTTTTGTGTCTGGCCTCTTTGTCTCATTGTAACGTTTCTGAGATTCCATGTTGTTAGTTTTAAGTACTGATACATCTAACAACATGAGATCTCAAAAACGTTACAATGAGAGAAAGAAGCCAGACACAAAAGAATATATACTGCATAATTCCACTTATACGATGTACAAGAACAGGCAAAATTAATTTATGGTGATGGAAACCAGCTGTTGCCTCTGGGTGGTGAAAGATGTGTATGTGTATTCTCTTCATCTATTTTGGGTGGTGATTACATGAGTGTATATAACAGTCAAAACTCATTGAACTGAACAAGTAATTCCTTAACTTTATGGTATCTAAGGTATAACTCAACAAAAATAGTGATGTCAAATAGTTGAATGCTCTAAGGAGTGAGAGATCAAAATGGCAGCATTTTGCCTAAGGACAAAGTTCTTAAGGCAGGAAGGAATAGGAGAGGAGGAGGAATGGAAATGGAAAACACAGGGAAGAAGTGGGATGAGTGATGTTACACTGTAGGGACTGCAATCAATACATGAAAAAAAAAAAAACTGTATGAACTGTTGAATTGAAAGCTAACTTGCCCTGTAATCCTTCACCCAAATCACAATTAAAAGTTAAATAAAATAAAAACAATGATTAAATAAAAAGTAGAAAATTAACTCTTTAAGGTACAAAAATATATAAAGTAATTCAAAGGATCAACAAAAGTTATGGTGTGGTGAGTGAAGAGAAGCCTGTTCTGGATGTAAGTGCACTTACCATTGCCCTGTACTACCCAAGGGCTGCAGGGGGTCATGGAACCTAACCAAGGTGACCACAATAATGTAGCTAACACTAATAGAGCACTTACCCTTGCCACGCAACACACACACTCATTTATTTCTCACATGATCCTCTGTGGACTCCATTAGTTTGCCTGTTTTCCAGATAAGGAAATGAAAGCCCAGAAGTCCATGCCTGAGGTTGCAGAGAGCAGATAAAGCTGGGACTTGAATCAAGTCATCTTGATGCCAAAACTACATTCTTTCCCCTTCAAACCACACTGCTTCCTGCTGCTGCCATCCCACAAATGCCCTCAAAGCAGGGGTATAATGTGTATCATTTTTCTAGTACAAGGACATATAACATCTCACATGAGCCTCACAACAAACCTGTGAGCAACATGACAGTAGGCATTTGACCACATTTTATATTCTTAGTTCTATTGCTTTGGAAATTTTCGGCTTTTTAATCAGTAGCAACAAACTCCACGTACTATATTATTCATGTTTGGGCCAAAGAAGTATACAGCTAGTAGTAACATTTGCCTCCACAGCAAACAAATTTGTCATTACTTTAAAAAACTACTAGATTGTTCAGGCCATGCACTTATATAATCTTTTAACAATATTACAGGTAGTTCCCAACTTATGAAAGGGTTCTGTTCTGATGACTCTGAAGTCAGTTCTTAAGTCAAATACTTCTTTTTTATTTTTTTTAGATTTCCATATTCCTTTTATAATCAGTATCTTTACAAAGCTGTCCTTGAGGATTGGAAACATTATATATAAACATCTGCAAATGAACACCTGAGAATGATAGAGCATCAGCAAATTTCATGCTGCAATGTTGTACACAGTACAAAACCAGATGGTCATTAAATGTAGTTTGATGTAACTTAAATATGTCATAAGTCAGGGACTACATATATTTTCCAATTAGAATTTAAATATTTGCTTAATGACTCTTTCATAATCCAAAAATTGGGTTTGCACCCCTAAAAGACAAGCTTCAATGGCAAACTGCAACCCACAATGGAAATCTTTTAAGAATTATCAAATGCATTACTGAGAAAATTACATCTGATAAAACTGACATCTTCTGCTGGTTACACTTCAGGAAATTAACAAGAGAACAGATAGTAAAATATATCTTTTGTTTTTCTTTATTTCCTCGACTCCTTTAAAAGGCTCAGAATGGAGCCCAATGGCAAAAGTTGCAGGAGAGGACAAAGTGGACAAAGGATTCTAGAGGGTACCCTTCCATTTCATGAACTGGAGGTGGGCAGTGATCAGGGAAAAAGACTGATAGGATTGGTCCAATCTACAAGTCAACATTAATATGAGAATATATTCTTCTCTTGTCTTTGGCACCTACCTTCACTTGGTCGTGGGGCAAGTGGTCTGACATCTAGGAAGTCTTTTCTCCTGTCTTTAGTAAGTTTGCCTGTCTGCGTATCTGTGGAAACAATTAAATTAGAAATCACCCCTTCAAAGGGAATTAAACATATTAGCAAAGGTTACCAATCTAAAATTAAAAAACAATTTTAAAATAGAACACCATCTAAGATGCCACAAAAATCAACAGACTGCACAGAGATGAAGAATATGAACAACTGGGGTTTGAAGGGTTGGCTCTCTGAAAATGCTCTACTAGGTGCAATCATAAACAAGTGTTTCACAGTTCCCAGATTATATAATTATGGAGTCCCAAGACATAAAGTGAAAACACAGAATTGAACTCAGGAAAATTTCTCCTACTACATTTCTATATAATTGAATAAAATGGTAGAAAAATTAAGATCCTCTACATCCCCTTGTCCCAAAGGAAAAGAAAAAGAATAAAATGTTCTCTACAAAATAAGCTTATAGGCATTTCAGAGAATGTTTTTCGTGTCTAAGGAGGCACGGACAACACTCATTTAGAGTATGTCTCAAATGTAGTTAACTTTCTCCCCATATGTACTCCCCCTTTTCTATGAATGACACTGCTGCTCTTCTAGGCTCCAACAGAAGGCTGTCTTTGATTCCTCCCTACCTTTGACCTCTCACACTCTAATCACAAGGTGAGGTTGACCCTCCTTCCTGTCTCCTCCTCTTTGTACTTGTTGGTGCCATTGATGGTGCTGGGTGCTTTCCTGGGCATCAAGTCATAGGAACGTCTCCAATCTGTGAGATGGGTATCCCTGTGCCCACTTCAAAGATGATGAAATGGAGCTACCCACACAGAGCGGTGAATGGCACAGCTACATGCTAGTTCAGGTCTTCCTGTCCACAAGCAGTATTTTTATTTTCTCTGTTGTATATTGGCTTCTTCACCTGGAACCCCTGTCTTCTCTGCTCACAAACAGGATCTGAACTCAGGTAGGTCCTTAGTACTCTCCTCTCCACTATTAATAAGTTTCTTCACTTGCTATCATTTGCTTGTTGATCTACTATAAGCTATATTCTCAGTGGGTACTGGCAAAGAACTTATCAAGGTTACTGATGATTTTCCCTTGTTGCTAAATCCAGAGGCTACAGTTCAATTCTTTTCTGACTTGATTTGATTGTGGTCCTAGGCACAAGTAGATTATGCTTCCTGGAAACTCTTGGTTTCCATGAGTTCATTCTCTCCTGGTTTTCCTTCTACCTCTCTATTTTTTCTGCTTTCCTTCATAAGTTCCTCTTCCTCAGCTGCTCTGGTGTTTCTAAAGATTTCACCCTTAGTCAACACAACCTCCTTAGGGGATTTCATTCCTTCTTACAGTTTTAATCAGTTCTTGTGCTGTTGTCTCATTCCAGGCCTCTCCCCTGAGCTCCAGACTTGCATCTTAACTCATCACTTCCATCTGAATCCCCTTAGGCATGTCAAATGAACTCATTATCCCAAACAAAATCATTATTCTCACCCAAATCTGTTCTTTCTCCCAGGTCATTGAGCAGCAACTATCTTTTTGCTCAAGTTAGAACAAGTCACTCACGACTCCTTGCTCAGAGCCCCCTCTTCAGTTGGTTATTTAAATCTATGGATTCTACCTTTTCAGTACTCTTCCATTTGTCATCTGTTCTGTCCCTCCCTATCTCAGACACACTCATCCTCTTCCTCTGGATGATAGCAATAGCCTCCCACGCTGGTCCCACAGCCCTTAACTTTGCCTTTAACCCATTCTTGATAGGCAGCCCGGCAATCTTTCTAACACAGAATGTGAACAGGCCACTCCCAATTAAACCATTTCAATGGCCCATCATTGTCTTTAGGAAAACTTTAAACTCCTCAGGGTGGCCTTTAGAGTCCTACATGATCTGGATCCCTTCTCTCTAGCCATCAAGAACTATGATTATGATATGCTAGTTCAACTACAAAGGAGCCCTGGTGGCATAACAATTAAGTGCTTAGTTGTTAACTGAAAAGTTAGTGGTTCAAATTCACCTAGCAGCTCCGAGGAGAAAGATCTGGTGATCTGCTCCTGTAAAGATTAACTCACTGCCATTGAGATAGATCTGACTTATAGCGACCCCTCCTTGGGGTGATTCCGAGGCAGTATTACTATGGAAGTAGATTGCCCAATCTTCCTTCCGAGGAGTGGCTAGTGGGTTTGACCCATCAGCCTTCTGATTAGCAGTCAAATGCCTTAGGCACTAAGCCACAGAGCTCCTCCTCTAAAGATTATAGTCTAGAAAACTCTATAGCTAGGCTTACTCTGTCACATGGGTTGTTATGAGTCTAAAATCAACTCAACAGAGCCTAATAACAATAGTTGTGCCAATGCACAACTTGCTTACCTCTACTTGGGATCTTTACGTGGTTAATGCTTGGTCCTCTCTGAAGATGCAGTTCAGGTATCAAAACCTTTGGGAAACTTTCTTTCCCTTAATGCCTCCCCATACCACCCTAACACTACCATCTGTCTTCCTTGCCAGCCATCAATGATGTAAGGGACAGGGACAGTCTTTTATTTCTCTTTCCTAGGTCAAAAAGTAACAAATGCCCAGAACATATGCCTGCTTCTCCAAACACTTGCACATTCCAAAACCAAACCAAACCCATTGCTGTCAAGTTCATTCTGACTCATAGTGACCCTACAGGACAGAGTAGAACTGCCCCCTAGGGTTTACAAGGTGACATCTTTATTGAAGCAGAATGCCACATCCTTCTCCCACAAAGTGGATGGTGGGTTTGAAACACAGATCTTTTGGTTAGCAGCCAAGAAATTAACCACTGCACCACCAAAGTTCCTTGTTTCCACAGTACTCTTGCTCAGAAACTCTGAGTGCTTCACAAATAAAAGAATTACTTACTGGTGCTCAAGGGCAGGCACAATCTGCCAGCTCCAGCCTGCCTCTCAAGGGTTATATTTCACTTTTCTTGAGCATGTATGTGCTGTGTCAGCTCAACCACTCTGCCCTCTGTCTACGGAACAGTCTCGGCACCTGCTCCTTCTGTCTGTGACATATGACACGACACTACCCTCTCCAAATGCCCACTCTTCCAGATTTCACCTCCGCTAGACCACATACAGACTAATGTGTCTCTCCTTCCTCTGAGTTTCAAGATTAATGTTAACAACAGCAACCTGGTAAGACTGTGTGGTGAACATAGTACTTCTTTCATTCCTCTTCCTTTTAATTATTCAGCACAGATTTACTAGGCACCTACCACGTATTATACCCTGAGCCAGGCATTATGGATGTGAAGATGAATAAGGCATGGTCCATGCCCTCAAAAGGGGAAGGTCTATAGGGGAACAAACATGGGTAAACTAAGAATTAAAGCCCTAAGTTTGAAATAACAGGGGAAGCCCAGATGACCAAGTGGCAGAAGCTGCCCTGAGAGTGGGGGCAGAGAGGATATGAGCTATGATTTTGGAGATGCAGCCCATAGTGGAGAAACATTTTCAGGAGGAGGTAACAGCAAAGGGAGCTGACTATGGCTAGAGAGATGCAAGAAGTAGATCTCATATCGAGGACAGGGTTGTAGCAAGAATGAAAGGAAACTACAATGGAATATTACTGTCAAAGACAAATGAAATTCTTATATATGCTACAACACAGATAAACCTTGAAAACGTTGAGTGAAATAAATCAAACAAAAAGAGACAAGTATTATAGGACCCACTTATAAGAAAAATCCAGAATAGGCAAATGCACAGACCAAAGTTTATTACCAAGAGTGGAGAGGTAAGTCGGCGCGTAGCTTGGGGCTTATGGGGCAGCTTTAAGGCTGGGCTCCGGGCCCCAGACAGGCAGGGAAGTGAGCAGAGTAGTTAGGAACTACTAAGGGAGACGAACTTGTCTGTCAGTTTGTCGTCCTGTGGTGGCTTCCATGTTGCCGTGAGGCTGGAGGTCATGCCACTGGTGTTGCAAAATGCCAACAGAGTTAGCCATGGTGGACAGGTTTCAGTGGAGCTTCCAGACTAAGACAGACTTGGAAGAAGGAAGAAGCCATCCACTTCTCAAAGAATTGGCCAGTGAAAACCAGGGATGGATGGTAAGGGGAAAAGGGCAAGTTACTGCCTAAGAGATACTGAGTTTCTGTTAAGGGTGATAAAAACATCTGGAAACAAATAGTGGTGATGACTGCACAACATTGTTGTTGGTAGATGTTACTGAGTCAGTTCTGACTCATAGTGACCTCATGTACAACAGAATGAAATACTACTCAGTCCTGAGCAATCCTCTGAATTGTTGCCCTGTGTGAGCCCACTGTTGCAGCCACTGTGTTAATCCATCTCCCTGAGGGTCTTCCTCTTTTTCACTGACCCTTTATTTTACCAAGCATGATGTCCCTCTCCAGGGTGATCCCTCCTGATAACAGGTCCAAAGTACATGAGAACAAGTCTGACTGTCTACCTTTCTAAGGAGCATTCTGGCTGTACTTTTTCCCAAGACAGAGTTATTTGTTCTTCTGGCAGTTGATGGTATATTCAATATTCTTTCCCAACACCACAACTGAATGCATGATTTTTTTTTTTTTCAGACTACCTTATCCATTGTTCAGCTTTCACATGCATATCAGGGGATTGAAAATAACATAGCTTGAGTCTGGTGCACCCTAGTCTTCAAAGTGACATCTTTGCTTTTTAACACTTTCTGAAAGTCTTTTCCGTAAGACTGACCAGTGCAATATATTGTTTGATTTCTTGACTGCTGCTTCCATGGGCATTGATTGTGGATCCAAGTAAAATGAAATCCTTGACAACTTCAATCTTTTCTCTGTTGATCATGATGTTGTATCAGTCCAAGTCCTGAGGACTTTTGTTTTCTTTATGTTGAGATGTAATCCATACTGAAGGCTGCAGTCTTTAACCTTCATCAATAAATGATTCAAGCTCTCTTTGCTTTTAGCAAACAAGGTTGTGTCGTCTGCATATTGCAGGTTGTTAATCAGTCTTCCTGCAATCCAGATGCTGCATACAGTCCAGCTTCTTGGATTATCTGCTCAGCATACAGATCAAATAAGTATGGTGAAAGGATACAATCCTGATGCATACCTTTCCTGATTTTAAATCACACAGTATCCCCTTCTTCTGTTTGAATGACTGCTTCTTGGTCTATGTACAGGTTCTGCATGTACACAATTAAGTGTTCTGGAATTCCCACTCTTTAAAATGTTATCCATAATTTGTTAAGACCCATAAAGTCAAATGCCTGTGCACTGTCAATATAACACAGGAAACCATCTTTCTGGTATTCTATGCCTTTCACTAAGATCTATCTGACATCAACAATGATATCCCTTGTTCCATGTTCTCTTCTGGAGCTGACTTGAATTTCTGGCAGTTCCCTGTCGATGGACTTCTGCAACTGTTTTTGAATTATTTTCAGCAAAATTTTACTTGCATGGAATATTAATGATATTGTTCAATAATTTCTGCATTCTGTTGGGTCAACTTTCTTTGCAAAGGGCAAAAATATGGATCTCTTCCAGGTGGTTGGCCAGGTAGCCATGTCTTCAATATATCTTGGTATAGATGATTGAGTGCTTCCAGCATTGCACCTGTTTGTTGAAACATCTCAATGGGTATTCCGTCAATCCTGGAGCCTAGTTTCTCACCAAAGCCTTCACTGCAGCTTCGGCTTCTTCCTTCAACACCATCAGTTCTTGATCATAGGCTCCCTCCCAAAAGTGGATGAATGTCTACCCATTCTTTTTGGTACAGTGACTATATATTCCTTCCATCTTCCCTTGATGCACAACATGGTGAATGTAATTAATGTTGCTGAATTGTTCATGTAAAAATGCCCAAAATGGTATATATCTTGTTATGTATATTTTACCACAGAATAAAAAAGAGTGGAGGGAGACAAAGTATGCTTTGATTCAAAGTTACTTTACCTCTTTCTCAACACTAGACCAACTGCTTGAATAATTTCTTTTAGAAAGATCAGCACTTGTGATCCCTATGAGGCAGAGGTTAAAGATGTTCCAAATGTCCATCTTTTCCAAACTGCTGTGCCACTCCTTCATCTCTGACATCAACCCTTTTTTCTCCCCTCAGTAATCTCCCTCCTGTCTTAGGGTTCCATATTTTACCATAATGTCTCACAGAACTCACAAAGTCCCAAGGAAATGGTTCACATGGTGCTGGTGGTGATGGAGGCTGGGAGAATGGCAGGCTGACAAGTCCCAAGTCTGTGGGTAGGTCTGAAGGATTCTCCCAACTCACATGGTTGCAGGGGTTGGTGAACCAAAATTGGCGGGTGAGATGACAGCTGCAGTCTCAAGTTCAGGGGTGAAATGATTTAGATGAACCAAATGCAGGCCTGGAGCAAGAGAGTGCACTTTCCCAGGATAATAAAGAGTGGAGAGAGACAAAGTAACGCTTTGATTCCAAATTTCAAAGTTACTTTACTTCTCTCTTAATACTAGATCAATTGCTTGAATAATTTCATTTAGAAAGATCAGCACAAGGCTGGAAGCTAAGAGTGATGACTTGAGTCACACCCTCTAGCAAGGTGAGACTCAAGATACATCCCACCTAAACAGGCAAATATTTTGTTATATATGTTTTACCACAGAATAATAAAAGAGTGGAGGGAGACAAAGTAGACTTTGATTCCTAATTTCAAAGTTACTTTACTTGTCTCAATACTAGATCCTCCTGATCCCAGAAGCCCTCACTGTTCCTCCTCTTAGTCCCTATTCTACTTTATGGGTAATTCTTAGACAACTTTAACCCCTCTGTGATGCTCCTCTTAACAGGTGGGGTGGACTGTGCCTCAATTCTGTCTCTCTAAAGTCTAGCTCTCACAGCTATACTCAGGGAACATGCAGAAGAGGAATAAGTTAAGTGTCAGGTTATGTCCCCAAAGAGGCAGCAAGGTCCTAAAAGAGCTCGGAGCACAGCACCACATATTTAGTGAGTGCTCAACAAGTATGGGTTGATTTAAGTAAGGTACTTGGCCTGTCAATGGACAGAATGCTATAAAGGCCATCACAAATGGGTCTTGGGCTCAGCACCATTTGTGATTTTATGCTACTGCTCTTGGTTTCCCGTTCTGTGAAATGGGATCCTTACACTTTGTCTTATCTTTTTAGTAAAGAAAAATTAGCAACATTTCCTTAGTCTACTGGGTAAATCCAAGGAATCATGGAAAGCAGTGAGGAGGGGTGACAAGAAAGAGAGGAAGTATGTATCTATCACCTCTCACAAATAGCACTTTAGTCTGTTTTTCACTTAACTCTGTGGTCTAGCAGTATGAGCTCCACTGTGGATACAAGGAAGCTAAGGCCCAAAATCACTCTGCTGGAACACAGCAGATTTTCAGAGTATTTTCTTAGATACTTCCCACTGTTCAAGTGCTCATGGGGTGCTTGTTCTGCACTAGGACGACCCTCTCTCCAGGGTCGCCATTCACCTCCAAATTGCCAAGTCCACAGCTGCTGTCAGCCGTCATTCTCCCTGTAACATCAGATACCGGTAACTATCTCCTCCTCCTTAGAAAGCACACATTCTCCAGATACAGAGTTAAGCTCAAAGTCTTTTCAGCTCTCTATGAGACTTATATCAATGGCTCTGACCTTGACACACATGAGAATACTTGTACCAAATACTGAAGCCTGGACTCCACTCTACACCACCTGAACCAGAACTTGTCACATTACTCACTACTAGCAAGGCGTTTCTGGACCACCTTCTTACTCTCTGTACTCCTCATTCCTCTGTTGCTATTATTAGGTGATGCTGAGTCAATTTCCAATTCACAGTGACCCCATGTGACAGAGCAGAATTGCCCTATTGAGTTTTGTAGGCTGTAATCTTCTGGGAGCGGATTACCGGGCCTTTCTCCTGCAGAGCCACAGAGTGGGTCTGAACTGCCAACTTTTTGGTTAGTTGCCAAGTGTGTTTGAACTGTTGAGCCACTAGGGCTCCATCCTCATCCCCTTACCCTGCTTTATTCCTCACCAAAGAATTTATCACCATTTGATATACTATACATATATTTGCTTACTATCTTCCTCACCTCCAGTGAGAATTTAGGCCATGGTGGGAGTACATTAAGTTTTCACTGAATGAATGAACCACATCCTTCCTCCACACATCCCTTAAATGGCCACTGTTACCATAAAACATGGATGAACCTGGAGGTCATTATGCTAAGTGAAATAAGTCAGTCACAGAAGGATAAATATTGTATTAGTCCACTATTGTAAAAAGTCAAGGAAAGGTTTATATATGGAAGGAAACTTGTTTTGTTGGTTACTAGGGATGGCCAAAATAGCTCAGTTGGGAGAGCGTTAGACTGAAGATCTAAAGGTCCCTGGTTCGATCCCGGGTTTCGGCAGGAGAGTCCTCGCTTTGGGAGCTCTGGTAGCATAGTGGCTAAGACACTTGCCTGCTAACCAGACGGCTGGCAGTTCAAACCCACCAGCCACTCCTCGGAAGGAAGGTTGGGCAATCCTACTTCCGTAGTGATACTGCCTCGGAAACCCAAGGAGGGGTCGCTATGAGTCGGGGCCGACTCGACAGCACATAACAACAACAACAACAAGGGATGGGAGGGGAGGGCAAATTGCTAGATAGGTAAAGGACAAATATTGATTTGGGTGAAGGGATAGCCATATACCAAATTGAGTGATCAACACAGTACCACTAAAGAAGACACAGAGAGGTGCATAAGAGGTGCAGACAACAAATATAACCACTTTCACATATACAATACTGCATTATCAGTTATGTTGTTGTTGTTATGTACCGTTGAGTTGGACCCGACTCATAGTGAACCCTCCTTGGGTTGCTGAGGCAGTATCACTAAGGAAGTAGATTGCCCAACCTTCCTTCCGAGTTATAACAAACATTAATCTATGGGTAAACAGATGGGTAGAAAGGCTGAATAATCAGGTATGTCTAGGCATGACCATATATAAGGCTGGAAGATAATACTTCTACATATGTACTTGTATGTATAAGAATGTTCACATAAATAGAACTAACAGAGGGCAAGTTTCGATAACTTCTTAGGCACAGTCAACCATCCTGATGGAATGAGTTGCTGGACCTGTGCACTCGGGACCATGGTGATGGGGGACATCAAACTCAATTGGTATAATATACTACATATAAATATTGTTCTACATTCTACTTTGGTGAGTAGTGACTGGGGTCTTAAAAGCTTGTAACTGGCAATCTATATTCAACAAAAGGTCTCTCCTCATCCAGAGCAAAGAAGAATGAAGAAAACCAGAAACATAGCAACAAATAGAACAAGGGACTAATGGATCATGTGTTCTTTAGCCTATATGACCATGAGACCAGAAGAACTAGATGGGACCTAGCTATCACTGTCAACCATTCGGAAAGGGATCAGTGTAGGAGATCCTGGATGGAGTGGGAGAAAAATGTGGAACAAAACTCAAAATCATAAAAAAGACCAGGTTTACTGGTCTGATAGAGTCTGATGAGACCCCGAGACTTGGCCCCTAATTACCCTTAAGGTTGGAATTGAAGTCACTTCCAGGGCTTCCAGCCAAACAACAGACAGCCATACAGGGTGAACATTGACATCAGGCAGAAACAGTCCTTAAAATGATCAATCATGAGAGAACAGAAAGGAAGTATTTGCACAGGAAGATAACTCAGGGGACAGGAATGCATATGAAAGAAGGGCAAAGGGAAAAGATAACTTAGGGTGGAAGTGGGAAGAGAGCTGTTACACTGTGGGGATTGCAATGTCATGAAACAAAATGTGTATGAACTGCTGTATGGAAAGTGAATTTGATCTATAAACTTTCACCCAAATCACAGTAAAAATGAAAAAAAAAAAAAAAGGCTGTTGTTGCCTGCCATTCATTCTCAGCTCTGTTTTCCTCCCTCACTTCCTCTCCCCAGGAGAGTTCACCAAGGCTTGGCTATCTCCAAATGCCACCAGACAGTTCCAATGGAATGTTCCACGTACTTCAATATAATAGTTTCAAATCTAAATGTATCCTCCTCCTGCCCCTATACAGACTGTTGCACTATTTTAAGTAATGCTATTCATTGGCCAGACTAGAAATCTTGGTGTCATCCTCAAGTCTTTTCTCTTTATCGCTCACATTATGCTGGTTCCCAAGACCTCCTGAGGATGTCTTGTATCCAGTGTCTCAACTGGTCTCTTTGCCTTTCGTCTCTTTTCTCCATACCATTACCACGACTATCTTTCTAAGACCTGACTTCTTCTCATTTACCTGTTTAAAGGCTATCTTGGGAATAACCCCATGAAATGTTTATCTATCATCAGTCTCAAGTAAAATGACAAAACTTAGGCAAGGGAAGAATTTCCCAAACTGCATTTGTGCTGGGCCATTTTACTTCACAGTGGTAGCATAGTGCCTAAGGCATCTGACTGCTAACCAGAAGGCTAGCGGTTCAAACCCACCAGCCATTCCTCAGAAGGAAGATGGGGCAATCTACTTCAGTAGAGATACTGCCTCGGCAACCCAAAGAGGGGTCGCTATGAGTTGGGTCCGACTCAACGGCACATAACAGCAACAACAACAGTGCTCACTTAGGAGTCTTACCCATATGACTCAGCTCACAGGCTGGCTGTCTGATCTCCTTCTTGCATGGCAACATAACCAGCTTTATGTCCAAAGGATTTGGCTAGCCATCGTGCTTAAGTTTTCTATGACTATATCACTGATGCTGCTCTCCAGTCCCACCACTGTCATTTCCTGGCTGCTTGACCATTCTGAGTCTCAGGTTCTTCCTTGGTAATAAAGGAATGTTGATAGCCATGCCTACTTCACAGGGCTATTCTGAAAAATCAGAAAAGTCCAAATAAAGGTACCCTGTGACTTTACAGAATAAGGATTCCTGCACTTGCTACTTCTACTTCTGACCCCACCATCCCCTGACATCTGGCTCTGCCCTCACCACCCTCCTGAAACTGCATTTTTACAGGTCACAAATGAGCTCTAGGGTGTAAAATGCAAATTATCTATCAGTCACTGGCTCTGTTCTCCCCTCCTTCTTATCTCTCTGTGGTTCTCTCCTTCCTTGAGTTCAGTGACACTTTCTTGGTTTTCTTCCTCTGTTTCTGATGATGATGTCTCAGATTCTGCTTCCTTATCCCTCCTCTCCTTTTTCTGCATGTTCTTTCATTAAAGTTAAACTTCTCATTCCCTTCTACCATTCCTGGGTTCAATCTCAGCAGTTTCACATCTAGGTTACTTGCTAACACTGCTGCTGGCCAGAAAAATGTGCATTTTCTAGTCCTAATCTCTTTGCAGAGCACAAGAAAACAGGTTCTGGTATACAGCAGGTACTCAACAGACATTTCTAGAATAAATGAACAGGTGAGTTAACAAGCCAACCCCTTTAACTGCCCACCAGAACCTCACAGGTAATGTTTTCCACACTGATCTTCTTCATTCAGCCCCTTCTGTGTACCTATATCATCAAAACCTAAGTCTTTAGGCTCAAAAACTATGTTTTGACAACATTTCTTTTTTTTTTTTTCTTTTCCCTCTCCCAGATCCCACACCATCATCACATCTGGCCTTTCTTCTCTCTTCCTAATGCCATCACCTTACTATGCTATTGCTTTTTCTCTTTTATACCACGGCAGTGTAGGTAGGTATTCTTCTCTCTGGGCCCTCCTTCCATGCAATCTGTGTTATAGATATGCTTCTTAGAACTCAGATGTCATCATGTGATTCTCTGTTTAAAAACCCTGACACTCCCCATTGCCTACAGATGAAAACCCTAAGTTCCAACCTAGCATTTAAATTATGCTTCATGATCTAAACTCTCTTCCCACACTGACCCTTTATACAAGTTAAAATTAATACTTGCTTTTTCTAGAAGACACTCAATACTTCCCTCTTCTGTTTTTATTTTGGGGATGCTTTCCTTCCACACCCTTCTTGTTTATCAAAGTTACCTGTTCCCATGTGAAAGCCTCCTTTTTCCCTCTAAGCCACCAAGGTACTGTTGGCCCTTTCTGACTGTCAATCACATCTTATCTTTTCTTTTCTTTCTTTCTTTTTTTTTTTTTTTTAATCAATGTGTGTCTCTCCATTCACATGAAAGCCCTGATTGCTCTTGGAGACCCATAGGAACTATCTCAGCATGTGCTTCAGATCTTTGAAGTCAGCCATTCCAGATTCAAGTACCAGCTCTGCTACTTCCTAGATGGATATCCTTGGGACAACTATTTAGTCCTTATGTTTCATTATCTGTAAAACAGGAACTTCATCTATAAAATGACTGTTTTGCTAAGTTACTGCAAGGCTTCAATGAAAGAAACTTAAGTATGTAAAGCACCCAGCATAGTAGCTTGTAAATAGTAAATGCTCAGAAAAACATGTAATAAATATTCCTAGAATGAGTGAATGAACTGCTCTGGTATTGAGGAAAGCACATCATTAATAGTATGAATGGATAGAAGACAAAGTCTTCTCCCTGGAAGATTCTCAGTATAGCTGGGAGCCAGGGCTCAATGCCTGTGCATGGCAGACAGGCACTTGTTGGAGAGCCTCTGGCTTGGAGTTGGAGTGAACCTTCACCATCAGAGCCCACATCCCTCATCCAGGAAGGTGACCTGCTGAAGCCATGACATGTATTTGAAGAAAACAGACAATGCCAGCACAGGGAAAAGCATCTGCAGTAACACAGATGTGAGAATGAGTAGATGGTGTCCAAGGAAAGAGAGATGAGGAAGGCAAGTCTGATGGGGTCCAGCTACCTTCCTGTGGATTGGTGGTGACTACTCTCAGGGGAGACAAAGATAACTCTGCTAAAGTACTATGGTCTGACTTTCAACAATGGTCACCTCTAAAAGCATAGATCAGGCTATCAAACCACACTTTCCTCAAAACATGTTCACATAAGTTCATGCACTTGAGGGGACTAGTACTCTCCCCAAAGGCTGAGACCCTTCCCAGGCTGGGTAGAACCTGGGCCCTGGCAAATGCAGGCACCTGTCAGAATGCCCACAAATGCTCAGGTCCTTCAACTCACAAACCAAGTTGGGGAACTAGGGAGAGAAATGTTGCCATGGTGCTAGAAAAATACAGCTCATTGCTGCATCAGGCAAGCTAGTTAGAGTAAGTGTTTCTGTTTTTATTTTTCTCTCAAATGCTCAATGATCCCTAAGAATGAACATGGAATGGGCACCGTACCTGTAAGACTGTCAGACTGAACACATTCAGCTATTTTCTCAGCCTAAAAATGAATTTTAAAAGCCATTAGTTCTCATTGCTTAAGTATGTGATAAGGAAAATCCTGCTGGGGTGCAAGAGTCCCGGGCTCTCCTTACATACCTTATTGTTGCCATTGCACACTCTGATAATGGACACATAGTGTCTAATTTTTCTGCAAGTAGAAAACAATGCATTATTTATTTTCTGACTTTCTAATCTGACGGATATGTAGCTAATTTTTCTTTATGAAAACAGCACCTTCCTTTCCTACAAAATGCTTTGGGGAGAGGGTTTCTATTACTTGTGGCCAAGACCACCAACAAAGGAACAAGAGTCTACAGACATCTTCTGGTGTCTGTAAAGAAAAGTGACTCTTTAGAAAAAAACAACAAAATTCTTCCCAAATCACAACAGACAATTAAAAAAAGCAAAAATAAAACCAAAAAAACCTGTTTTAAAAAAATTGTACTGCATGTTAACCAATCAAGAGCCTTTGGTTCCTTAACATGATTTTATTTTCACAGCCCCTTATGTCAATGCTCTTCTTCAAGTTCCAACAAACTGCTCCCCGTCATTCACGGAAACAGTCACTGGCCACATCAAGGACCAATTTTTGTATTTAACTCGTTAGCTGGAAATCTAAACAAAGCAAGAGCTTATCTCCAAAGTTGCTGACTTTTCTCATTTATTTATTGTTCCTTCAGTTTTTGATGTTTTCCTTCTGATACTCAAATCCCTATATACATGTCACAAAAAATTTAGAAAGGACATAAAAGGGCAAAGACTCAGAACAGAGAGCTCACACAAATCCTGCTCCCTGAGGCAGTCACCAACTGGCAGAGAAGCCTGGTGACAAATCACATGAGCTGTGCGGTCAGCACCGAGGTCCGCAGCCTGGTTCTGCCACTGGCTGGCAGCTGAACCTTGGGCGAGAAGCCTCTCCTCTCTGAGAAACCTCAGTTTCCTCATCTATAAAATAGAGGTGATCACAGTGCTGACCTCACAGGGCTACAGTTAGAGTAAAATGAACTGATGTCTACCAGGCACTAGTGCCTGTCCAGAGAAGGAAAGGCTTGGTAAACAGGAGCAGGCATTATAACCACCATGGCCATACTTCCTTCTGTCCATTTTCCCTTCTTTCACGTTCACAATTGAGATCATACTCTAGATATCATTTTACTTTTTGCTTTCTGCATTTAACCTTGTCATAAGCATTTCTTCTTGTAGTTTTATTTTCAATGATCATCATTTCTAATGGTGGCATATTTTATTTTTGTGTGTTCTACAAGTCATACTGACCAAATTCCACTTTTTATATTATTTCTTTTAGACTGTGAAACAACTCATATAAAATTTTTAGGCTCCTGAAGACTGGTGGTTCAAACCTACCAGCCACTCCTTGGAAGGAAGACTGGGCGATCTACTTCCAGAGAGATACTGGCTCAGAAGGGGTTGCTATGAGTTGGAACTGACTCGACGGCAGTGAGTTTGGTTTTTTGGTAGATATGTACATCATTTTCCAATTTATAGTCACATCTGTTTTACATAATAATTTACATAAATATTTACATAATTTACTAAGTATTTAAAATACTTTTAAAATCTAATTTGATAGGCCTATGCAGAAATAACATTGTTGTTGTCAGTTCCTGTTAAGTCAATTCTGACTCATGGCAGCCCTATATGTTTCTGAGTACAACTGGGCTCCACAGGATTTTCAATGCTGTGCTCTTTCAGAAGCAGATCACCAGGCCTACCTTCTAGGGTGCTACTAGAGGCAGAATCCAACAGCCAACCCTCTGCCTAGTAGTCAAGTGCTTAACTACTTGTACCATCAAGCACTTTATTTAAATCAGAATGTCACTTTCTAAGTTGTGTCATCTATCAAATTAGATAAAAAATCTTTTAAATAAAGAGAGTCAACTGTTAGAGTTCTCATTACACAGCTTAATAAATGGCATTCTGATTTAAATAGTCTCCTTCACATCCATGCAGCTGAAACAAGACTGTCTCGATCTACTGACTCTGGACCTCCAGGTGGAGGGTCAGGCTGTAGCAATGGAGAAGCCACTAAGGCAAGTCACACTTGAAGGCCATTCAGTGATGATACCCTGATTTTGTTATGAGTTCTCCTTTTGACTTTTGCAAACAGTTCTTAAGTATTCAAAGCAAATTTTGCAATAACTCCAAACATGGTATATTATTTAGGTATTTTACTTGTTTTCTCTACTTACCCTCCCTGTCCAATGACAGGTATTATCTTCACATTTTGTTGTATATTATCTCCATTTTTCTTTTTGGCGCAGTAAATTCCTTGCCACTCCTATAAATGGAATATAAGCATCATTATATTTTCTGTTCAAAACATTAACTCAAGACCATTTTAAACAATCTTGCCCCAGCACTAGTAGCAGAGTTCAACAAAACAGAAAATAAAAAATGTTGGCAAGAATGTGGAGAGATTGGGACTCTCATACACTGCTGGTGGGACTGTCAAATGATACAACCACTGTGGAAAGCAGCATGGCAATTCCTTAAAGAGTTGGAATTAGAAATACCATTTCATCCAGCAATCTCATTATTAGGTATATATCCTAAAGAAGTGAAAGCCAGGACAAGAACAGATACATGTACACCCATGTTCATCACAGCATATATACAATAGCAAAAAGATGGAAACAACCTATGGGCCCATCAACAGAAGAATGGATAACCAAACTATGGTACATACACACAATGGAATACTATGTAACCCTAAATAATAACAAAGAACCTGCAAAACACCACATAACGTGGATGACCTTGGAGGACATAATGCTGAGTGAAATAAGTCAATCACAGAAGGACAAATATTGATTAGTTTGTTTCTGTAAAAAGTCAAGGAAAGGTTTATATATGGAAAGAAATTTTCTTTCTTGGTTACCAGGGGTAGGAGGGGTGAGGAGAGAATACTGCTAGATAGGTAGAGACAAGTATTGATTTGGGTGAAGGGAAGGGCAATGTATCAAATGTGAGTGATCAACATGATGGCATTGAGGAAGAGGAAGACAGAGAGAGGTGCATGGGAGTTACAGACAACAAAGATGAACCTTTTTGTGCATACAGAACTGCATAGTCAGTGAAGGCAAACTTTGATCTATGTGTGGACAGGCTAAATGATTAGGTATGTCTATCCAGGAGGAACTGTGCCCATGATCTTATATAGGCTTGGCAGACAATGTTTCTACAAGTGTATTTGTATGTTCTGTAAGAATTCCCGGGTACATAGTACAGCTAACAAAGGACAAGGCTGCAGTCACTTCCTGGCCACAGCCAGCTACCCAGAAGGAGCAAGTAGTTGGACCTGTGGGCTCAGGACCATGGTCGCAGGGGACCTCAGGCTCACTGGCATAACATACTGCACAAAAACATTGTTCCACATCCTACTTTGGCAGATAGCGACTAGGATCTTAAAAGCTTGCACATGGCCATCTAGATGCAACGATGGGTCTCTCATCTGCAGCAAAGAAGAATGAAGAAAACCAAAGACACATGGACACAAATAGTCCAACCAACTGGTACACCATGTGATCCTCAGCCTATATGACTATGAGACCAGAAGAACTAGATGGTGCCCAGCTACCACTGTCAACCACTCGGAGGCGGACCTATGTAGAAGATACTGGATAGAGTGGGAGAACAATGTGTAAACAAAACTCAACATCATAAAAAAAAAGGAACCAGGTTTGCTGGTCTGATAAGAGCCTGGTGGAAGCACTGAGACTATGGCCCCTAGGTGCCCTTCAGGTCTGGAATTGTACCCATTCCTGTGGCTTCCAGCCAAACAAAAGTCAGGCATATGAGCTGAACATTTACATTAGGTAGATACATTCCTTGGAGAGATCAATCATGGGAGAATAGAAGGTCTATGTAAGCTTAGGGAGACAGCTCAGGGGGCATGAGTGCATGGGAGGGAAAGACAGGGAAGAGGTGGCTATGGGGAGGAAGTGGGAGGAGAACTGTTGCATTGTGGGAGATGACAGTCAATGTCATGAGACAAAGTATATGTGAACTGCTGTATGGAAGATGAATTCGCTCTGTAACCTTTCACCCAAATCACAATTTTTTTTTTAAAGATCATTTTACATTTCAGGTTCTGATATATTTACCATTGCTCAAACAATTAGGATGAAAATTATCCCAATCTCGAACACAGTTTTGGGTAATCTGACACTGTGGTGTGTCGACTTTTGTCACCAATGCAGGAGGAGATAGACTTTGGTGAGAAAAGTTGGGACATCACAGTTTAAGTGATATGTCTTTGGGAGCTGTCTGTTGGCAAGAGGGACCCTGTGCCCACTAATGAAGAACACGCCCCCTCACTCAACCACATAGCTTCTCTCTCTCAAAATTACTACCTCAGCAGTGGCAGGGGGAGCTTGGCCTTTGTCCCTGCATTTGGAAGAGATGAGAATCTCAGGACTGGGGCAGAGTAGGAGGCATTCTATGGCCACTACCAAAGTGGGGTGTCACCAGCCTCTCCATCTGAATGGCTTGAGGCCCTCCCAGATATGTGAGGGTTTTAGTCACTGAAGGTAGGATGGGATTGTTGAACTAACCAAACTCAAGTAGAGCAAATATGTAACACTTCAAAACCTAGGGCTGCAATCACATTAGTCTTATTCTCATGATCAGAAAGAATATGGGGATTCTTTGAGGAAGAGCTGCAGTATATGAGAGCAGGAGTGTGTAGGACATCACTGCAGTGGGCTGGGAGAGAATAAGTTCCTCTACTCTTAGGGTGGTGGGGAGAAGCTGAGATGGAGCTGGATTTTGCCACAACCCTAAAAGGTTTTGAATTCCTCCAAGATGCCACTAAGGTCCTTAAGCTCTGCAAGTCCCTAAAACCCACTATAAACTCATTGCCATCGAGTCAGTTCTGACTCACAGCAACCCCCCCTTGGGTTTCTGAGGCGGTATCACTAGGGAAGTAGACTGCCCAACCTTCCTTCCGAGGAGTGGCTTGTGGGTTTGAACCTCCAGCCTTCTAGTTAGCAGTCAAATGCCTTAGACACTATGCCACTAGAGCTCCCAAAACCCACTACAGGACACTGAATTCCTAGGAAGTCCCATAACCTTCCTAAGTTTCCAGAGTCCCTAAGGACCTAAAGCTGACCCAGGCAGGAAGTAGACCAACTTTAGTGGCTTAGCTGAAGTCTACTGTCCAGACTCCCATACAAA
The DNA here is from genome assembly GCF_000298275.1 of Orycteropus afer afer. Classification (NCBI taxonomy): domain Eukaryota; kingdom Metazoa; phylum Chordata; class Mammalia; order Tubulidentata; family Orycteropodidae; genus Orycteropus; species Orycteropus afer. The sequence goes on from NW_006921719.1 coordinate 5,925,616, forward strand.
GTGAATTCTAAAATCTTCTATGTTTGGGGCATGGTGACCTACATCCAAATAATTTGCTCTTTTAGCCCATTAGTTCGGGGTCAAACACCAATAGTAAGATCTCATCTTCCGACTCCTCTGGCAAAGTGGATCAAAGAGAAAGCAGGACACTCTGACACAAACAAAGGATGATTACTGATATAATTCTGAAAACAATGGACACCATGAAAGGGCTGCATCAAAAAACAGACTGAGAAGCCCAGCTGGGTGCTTTGCTTGCCTTAGAGCTACAGGGAAGTACAAGTCTGTTATGGATTGAATTATGTCCCTAAAAAAGATATGCTGAAGTCCCAGCCCCTGTACCTGTGAATATGACCCAGTTTGGAAACAGGGGTTTTCTTATTATGTTAATGAGGCCATATCTGAGTAGACTTGTTCCTAAACCTAATCTTTTCTAAGTGGTACCATATAAAAATGGAAAAAAGAGACACACAGGGGAATACAACATGTGACCACAGAGGCACATACATCTATAAGCACAGGAATGCCAAAGACTGCTGGCATCTACTAGAATCTGGACGAGTAAAAGAAGGACCTTCTCCTAGAGCCAGTACCCTAATTTGAACTTCTAGCCTCCAGAACTCTAAGAAAATTTCTGTTCTTTAAAACCTTCATTTACAGTATTTTTTATTATGGCAGCTAGAGGTTAAGTGTTCTGGTTACCTAGTGCCGCTCTGACAAGAATACACCACAACTGGGATGGCCTTAACAAACAGGAATTTATTCTTACAATTTGGAGGCTTTAAGTCCAAGTTCAAAGTGCCAGGCTTTAGGGGCTGGGTGAAAGCTCCTCAACCTTGGGGTCCAGCTCTGCCTCTGTTTCCACTTGAGCTAGAGGCATTTCTTCACTCAGACAGCTGTTGGCTGCTGAGGATGAGAAGCTCCAAGGTTGACAAGTAAAAAGGCACAGTCCTGATGTTACCAAAACACATGGCAGGCCATTAATTTAAGTCCATTGTAAGTCCCAAGGTCAGCAGAGCATAGCAGGCTGCTGAGCAATGACACGGCTACATGCAGGGTCCAAGTGTGCCATAGGCTAGAGACCATCCTCAAGGCTTCTGCTTATAGACAGGAAGCAGACCACATCCCAAAGGCAGCTACTCAGCTGCTTGTGGTAGATCCCCACTATGGAGTTGATTTCCAGTCTCATCATGGGGAATAACTACCACCAGCTGCCCAGCCACTCAACCAGGCCCAGCCAAGTTGACACACAAACAGAACTACCACACTAAGACTAGGTAACTAAAAGGTCCTTACACAGTACAGGTTTGACAGGAGTTCACCTTGGATAATGAAACCTCTACAAAATCTATCAATATGCCAGATAAGAAAACAGGTGAGAGCTAAAAAGGGATCTAAGGCACTTGACTGCTATCCAGAAGGCTGGTGGTTCAAACCCACTGGCCACTCAGAAGGAAGATGGGGCAATCTACTTCCATGGTGATACTGCTTCAGAAACCCAAGGAAGAGTCACTATGAGTCAGGTCTGACTTGACGGCACATAACAACAACAACAAAGGCAAGAACAAGCGGGTTGCTCTCTGTGTCTTCAGCCCACATATTCACCTTGGAAAGCATTAGCAGACATGTCTAAGGGGTTCTTCTGAAGCTTACTATCAAGAGCAACACAGGAAAAAATGGGGTAATAGCACAACTCTACCAATGTACTAAAAACTACTGAATTGTATCTAGGGTTTCAAACCAGTTCAGTCATGCTGATGCAGCAACACCAGAACAGACCTAACTTTGTAAAATATAGGTATACCAAATAGTAGTAACTGGAATGGGAAAAATGATGGGTCAAAGCTCAGCAATGGGAGACTCAGAAGTACTGCAGTGAGCACATTTAGAAGGTTAATGCACAGGGCTGCATTACTGCCTTTACATACTGCCATTACATACCTTCAAAGTAACACACTTGGCTGTCACCTTTGAGCAGGATACTGCTGTTTCCAAATGCTGGTCAAGATATTTGGTTGCCATGCAATGCCCACATGTTTTCTAAGAGGAAAATTAAGTTTCCAGCAGGGTATCAACCCATCATTTTTCCAGTTCTGCCTATCATTCTGGCACACCACATTTTACAAAGTTGGGTCCATTCTGGTGTTGCTTCATCAGCCATGACTCAACCAGGAAGAACCAGTTTGAAGCTCTGATTGTATTCTTTAAATAGCCAAATTGTATGGTATGTCAATCATGTCTCAATAAACTTGTTGTATTTTTATCTATATATATCAATATATTTATAGAGGGAGCTCTGGTAGCATAGTACCTAAGGCACTTGACTGCTAACCAACAGGCTGGCGGTTCAAACTCATCAGCCACTCCTTGGAAGGAAGATTAGGCAATCTACTTCTATAGTGATACTGCCTCGGAAACCCAAGGAGGGGTTGCTATGAGTCGAGTCCAACTCGATGGCACGTAACAACACCACCACCACATATATATTTATGAGAGAGAAAGAAATATGGAAGACCAGTGCAACCAATCAGAGCACTTTCAAAAATATAGTTGGGAAAGAGTTCTGGCAAGATGGTAGAATAGGCAGACAAGCTACACAGACCCTCTGCAACAAAGCAACGATAAAGCAACAAGAAATTGAAACAGGTACAAAAGATGATCCTGGAACCCTGAGCTTTGAAGAGAAGGATAAAGAAGTGGATTAAATACCATAGTAAAAGAACCTGAATGAAAACAGCGAGTAAGGAGACAAATGGAGTGGCAGACTGCCAGCTGTCGAGAGGGCACAGTCATTTTGAATATTTCCCAGTAAAACCCCAAAACTCACTGCTGTCGAGTTGGATCCAACTCATAGCGACCGCTCCTTCGGTTTCTGAGGCGGTATCACTACGGAAGTAGATTTTCCAATCTTCCTTCTGAGGAGTGGCTGGTGGGTTTGAACCGCCAGACTTCTGGTTAGTAGTCAAATGCCTTAGGCAACTTAAGAATTGGCTCTGCATAGTGGCGGGATATAAGATCAACATAAAAAAATCAGTTGGATTCCTCTACACCAGCAAAGAGATTGCTGAAAAGGAAATAAGGAAATCAATACTGTTTACAACAGCTACCAAAAAAATAAAATACTTGGGAATGAATCTCACTAGGGATACAAAAGACCTGTACAAATAAAACTACAAATCACTACTCCAAGACACCATAAGACATCTACATAAATGGAAGAACATACTATGCTCATGGACAGAAGACTGAATATTGTGAAAATGTCAATACTACCCAAAGCAAACTATATATTCAATGCAATCCCAATCCAGATCCTATCAGCATTTTTTAAGGATATGGAAAAACAAATCACTAATTTAATATGGAAAGGAAAGAGACCTCAAATAAGTAAAGCACTATTGAAGAAGAACAACAAAGTAGGAGGTCTCATGCTCCTGGATCTCAAAACCTACTACACAGCCACAGTAGTCAAAACAGTACGACAGACATGTAGATCAGTGGAACAGAACTGAGAACCCAGAAATAGATCCATCGACCTATGGTCAGCTGATCTTTGACAAAGGGCCAAAATCCATTAAATGAGGAAGAGATTGTTTAATAAATGGTGCTGGCAAAACTGGGTATCTATTTGCAGAAAAATGAAAAAGGATCTGTACCTCACACCACACACAAAAACTAACCCCAGATGGATCAAAGACTTAAATGTGAAACCTAAAACTATAAAGTTCCTCAAGGAAAAATTAGGGGCAAATTTAGGGGCCCTAATATATGGCATAAATACATTCTTAAACATAACCCCAAATAAACAAACAGCAGAAGATGAACTAGATGAATGGGACCTTGTAAAAATTAAGTATTTATGTACTTTCAAAGACTTCTCCAAAAGAGTCAAAAGAGAACCTATAGATTGGGAAAAAAAATACTAGGCAATGACCTATCTGATAAGGGACTTATCTCTAAAATTTATACAAAACTCCAACACCTCAACAACAAAGAGAGACCTTCACTTACAACAAAAAGATGAACAATCTAATTAAAAAATGGGCAGAAGACATGAATAGACACTTCACCAAAGAGGATATTCAAGTGGCCAGCACATACATAAAGAAATTCTCATGATCATTAGCCATTAGAGAGATGCAAATCAAACACCAAGATACCATCTCACCCCAGCACTAATGGCAAAGTTCAACAAGAGAGAAAATAACAAAAGCTGGTGAGGATGAGGAGAGATTGGGAGTTTCATACACTGCTGGTGGGATGATAAAATGATACAACCACTTGGAAAGCAATTATGGCAATTCCTTAAAAAGCAAGAATTAGAAATACCATTTGACCCAGCAATCCCATTGTTATTATTGTTGTTATGTGCCGTTGAGTCAGCCCTGACTCATAGCGACCCCTCCTTGGGTTTCCGAGGCAGTATCGCTACGGAAGTAGGATTGCCCAACCTTCCTTCCGAGGAGTGGCT
>NW_006921719.1:5930631-5934672 GCF_000298275.1 Orycteropus afer afer
CTGACAACCAAAAGGAAAAACAGCAAAGGGGACAAACAGACTGTTTGTCCTGAGGGTGCAGCCATTTTGAATATACGTAAGTGGCATTCTTACTGGACAACAACCTAAGAATAGGCTCTGTTTGCCAAGGGCAGCACAGGCAACCTCACTGGAGGCTGAAGACTAGTAAGGTGCAATAGTCCCCTTGTTACTCTTATACCAACACCCTCTTGATGAACAGAGAGAGGTATGGCCATTCCCCAAATACACCCACATTCTAGATCAGCAGGAATTCCATCCTGATCTGTGCCCTGACAGAGCATCGGTGCTGTGTCCCATGCATGACAGTTTCTTGTTTGTTTTTAAATTATTCTTTTTATCTTCCTCCTTTCTTATTTTTTTTCTCTCTCCCATTCCTGGTTCTTATTTTTTTTTTTTTCCCCTCTTCTCTTTTCCTAGTTTCCTCCCCCACCTTTTTTTTTTCTTTCTATTGGTTCTTCTCATCCCTTGTATTTCCTTTTCCAGTTTTCCCAGTTTTTCTATAGTGCCTAAGGCATTTGACTGCTAACCAGAAGGCTAGCGGTTCAAACCCACCAGCCACTCCTTGGAAGGAAAGTTGGACAATCTACTTTCGTAGTGACTCAGCCTCAGAAACCCAAGGAGGGGTCACTATGAGTTGGGTTTGACTTGACAGCAGTGAGTATTCTTTTACTATTGCTCTTTTCTCTCATTTCTACCTCCCAGACATTGTAGTTTTTTTTTTTTCTCTTTTCCTCATTATTTTTCTTTTCTCCTTTTAAAATTTATTTTGAAAATTTTTCTTCTCATTTATTGCCTTTTTTTTTTTTGCAATTGTTCCTGTTTATGTGGGTTGAGTTTTTTGTTCTCTTGTTTTATTATTATTATTATTATTATTGGTCATTTTCTATTATTTATTTGTTTTTTTTTTGTCTGAGCGGGAGACAGCAACCTTTCCAACCCAACCCAACGATACCTCCACCTCCTGCAGCCCCACTCACTGACTGAGGGCCACCACTTGCTTTTGCATCAACTGACCAATGACAGATGGTGGCCAATACCAGCTCAACTCACTCTCAACTCCTCCTTATGAACAGCTAACAGAGATCTGTGCACATACTCTCATTCTCTGTCACACCCACTAGGACAGGTGGTGAGTGCCTAAGTGCTAACAACTAGCAAACAGAGGAGCTCAGTACCCTGCTCATACAGATACATCAAAACAAATGGAAAAAAAATCTTGAGTGAATCACACCAACATGCAATCACAAATTAAACATGAATACTACACCATTACAATGTCTTGGAGACAAAAGACCATCACAGTCCACACAAAGAAGCAAGATAAAGCAGTAAAACAAGGGACCAGGACATAAGCCCAAAAACATCCCTGGGGAAGAAGTAGCACTGAAACTCCCGGAAAGAGAAGTCAAAAGAATTCTATTTGGATGCTTTCAATGGATTGAGAGACAGAACAAGGAAAACACTGACAAAGTCAAGAAAAACACCGACAAATTTAAGGAAAACACAGACAAAACTCTAGAAAAATATAGGAAAAGAATATAAGAACAAATTCACAAAAAAAAATTAGAAATGATACAAAAACAACAAACAGAAATCCACTAGATTAATACTTTGATTTCAGAAATAGATAACACATTGAATGAGCAAAGAAGTAGAATGGAATCAATGGAGGAGAGAATTAATGAGAGTGATGAAAATACCTCAACAGCCCTTTGTTAAGGACCAATCAGAAAAAAAGAGTAGAACAAAACAAAGAAAGCCTAAGATTCATATGAGATACCATCAACACTTATGTGTAATTGGAATTCCAGAAGCGGAAGAGAGGAATAATCCACAGAGGAAACTGTTGAAGATTTGTGGGAAAAGAATTTCCATAATATGATGAAAGATGAGAAAATATACATTCAAGAAGTTCAACAAACACCAAACAGGATAGACCCCAAAAGAAAATCACAAAAACATATAATCATCAAATTCACCAAAACCAAAGACAAAGAAAGAGTTCTGAAAGCAGCACATGAAAAACAAAGTTACCTACGAAGGGCAACCCATAAAACTAAGTTCTATGTCAAGAAAAATGGAGTCTCGTCAGTAAGCACCACGCTATTTCTCTCTAGCATCTATGTGCTTGAAAAACTAGGTACAGCAGTTTGAATTAGGGATTTTGGTGCTATGAACAGCTAACTGAATCAGAGTGCACCAAACACACAAGAGCAGAATTAGAGGAAAGGCACAGGGAGATTATTTAAGAAAAGAGCTACCTGGCGGAGGACGGATGGGCAGCCGAGAGAGGCTACTGGAAACTTCCCTAGGGCAGTCACTGACTGGTGAGTGAGGGTAGCCACCTGAGATCCCCATGAGCCAAGAAAGAAGACACCCTATATCAGCATACCAGCAACCACTTCAATATCCCAGTGGGCAGCCCCAGGGATCTGCCTCCAGCACCTGATTTTGTCAGTAATTTGGGTGACCTGGGTGCAGGCAGGTGCACGCACCACTGCTGAGACTCAAGAGGAGAGCTCACTGTTGTGCCAGGAAGGCGAGCTCCCTTCCCTCTCAGTGGGTCACTGAGTGGGCCTGGGTCAGCCTGGGAGACATCATGCTTATCTTGGTCATGGATATCGGGACCACAGTTTACTAGCAGGTACTCCCCTGACTCCAACACAGCTGAAATTGCATGCATCTTTGGTGCTGCAGGTGGGCGGTATCACAGACAAACTCCAGGGCCACTAGCGCTCTGGTGGGATTGTGCCAGCGCTGTGGGCAGACGGGGCAGGGAGAGAGAGGAAGCCGCAGCTGAGTGCCATCCCGGGAATTTGCCTTGAATCAGCTCTTTGGAGCTGAGGGGCCTCGGAAGCGGGGTGTTTGAGTGTGCCTGAGCCTGATGGAAAGTTGCAACTCCCTAACAACAGGAATCTTTCCTGAAATTGAGCCGCGGTCTTGTAAATAACCACGCATCAATAATAGCCTGCGCAAAGTCCTAGAAACCGACCCTAGCAACACCAAGCTTTCCTTCTTCTGCTCCCATCTTCTCTGCCAGTAACTTAACTCATCCAATAGAAGAAACCATATTCAGCCAATTACCATAAAACCTCCCTTTTCGAACTCTAAACCCTCTTTACGACAAACAGAAACACATATCCACATTCCACACAGTGATTCCACCATCACAAAGAAAACAGCAGAGCAACCCAACATACTTGAATCAATAATAAAATAAAATACACCAGCTTCACCTTATTAAACCATAAAACCAAGACAAATCAAATCAACACATAACCAGCAGCTAGAGACAACCTAAAGAGAAAGTGCTCTACCAGGTTCCAGGGGCTTAAGAGGTTCTGCTTTCCAGTAACCCCAAGAACTCTCCAGACCTGAACGACTGAGAAGGTCCTAGTTTACACTTTTTTTTTTTTCTTCTCCCAGTTCCTGATTAAAAATTTTTTATTCTCTTTTCTTCCCTTGGTCTTTTTTTTTTCCCCCATTTTTTTCTTCATTATTCTCCTTCTCTTTTTTTCTCTTCATGCCCTATCCCCAGATATTGCAGATATTCCTGTTTTCTTCTTCTTTTCTCCCCTTTTTCTTTTTTCGGGTTACCGTTCCTGTGTGATTTCATGGTGTATTTCTTGTCCATGGGCTTTTAGTTTTTTGATGGTTGTTCAATTGTAATTTTTGTCTAGCTGAGTGGGAGACAGCAACAGTCCCCATAATATACAAGTACACCCACACCTCCTGCAACTTCACTTACTGAGCAAGAGCCAGCACCTCCATCTCCATCAACGGGCCAACAATAAAAAACCAACAAGAAGAGCCTGAATCACCCTTGACTGCTCTTCACAATTAACAGAGATGTTAATACAATACCAATGCCTCGGAGACAACAGACCATCATAGTCCACACAAAGAAGCAAGATAAAGTGGTAGACACAAGCGAACAGGATACAGACCCAGAACACATCCCTGAGGAAGTAGCAGCATTGGAACTCTCTGATAAGGAATTCAAAAGAATTATCTTTAGGT
>NW_006921719.1:5935692-5936177 GCF_000298275.1 Orycteropus afer afer
TCCAAAGTAAAATGAGCTTACAAGATTGTAAACAGGGAACCAGAGACATCAATTGGCAAGTGAGGACAACTACAAACAAAAAGACGGAAAAGACTACGTAGTTACAGAACTTCTAAATGGTGAGGAAGTTAAGAGAATTGCAAGACAGAATGGACTGTTGTAAACTCGGGGAGAAAACTATAAATCAAAGGGTAACCTCAAAGAAAAATGATAAACCTTCATATCAAAATAAAAAAGAGGACAAGCACAAATACTCAGCAAATACTAAAACAACAGTAACAAAGGAAATGATTCATAAACATAATTAGCTCAGCACAGAAAATAATATGGAACTAAGAAACCAGGGACACCATGAAAAAACACGTAACAAAATGACAGCAACCAATTCATACTTGTCAATAATTACACTGAATGTTAATGGATTAAATGAAATGCTCAAGAGATGAAGAGTTGCAGATTGGATAAGAAAACAAAACCCATCAATA
>NW_006921719.1:5937974-5965393 GCF_000298275.1 Orycteropus afer afer
CTGCTAACCAGAAGGCTGGCGGTTCAAACCCACCAGCCACTCATCAGAAGGAAGACGGGGCAATATACTTCTGAACTGATACTGTCTTGGAAACCCAAGGAGGGGTCACTATGAGTCGGGTCTAACTCGACAGCACATAACAACAACAATAAGAGGTGATTAAAACTATTTGGGAGGACACGTGTAGGTTATATGCAATTAATATGCCTTTTATGTAAGGGACTTGATCATCAGTGGATTTTGGTTATCAGTGGGAGGTCCTGGAACCTATGCCTCGCAGATACCAAGACAAATATAGTCATGATTTTCTCTTCCTGTCCTCTCTGAACAGACTTGGGTGGTTGATAAATCCCAGGCAAAGGTATAATAAGCTACTTCAGCCCAAAGCTGAACAGAACAGTCCATGTATAGGGACAGGACAATTAATGACTTTGAGCGATAACAAAGTTGCCTCTAAGTTTTTCAGTCATTGATGAAAACAAAAAATATTTGACTGCTAACCAGAAGGCTTGCAGTTCAAACCCACCAGCTACTCCTCGGCAATCTACTTCTGTAGTGATACAGCCTCGGAAACCCAAGGAGGGGTTGCTATGAGTTGGATCTGACTCCACGGCAGTGAGTTTGGTTTTGTTTTGGTTAGAAATAAGTTTTCGTTTCTAAAAATAATTAACAATACCTCCCCATAAAACACTGTTATGAAGGTTAAGTTAGGTGACGCACATAAACCCTCAGCAAAGTTCTGACACACTGCAAACATTCTGGTGCAGGTTGTTTTGCAGAGGCCTTACTCTCTTGATTGAGCTACCTTCAGAATGGTACTGAGTAGGGGCCCACATCTCCCTTCTGCTTCAAGGCAAACTAAGCACAAACCTGGGCTCTCTGGCTATTTCTGATGCCAGAGAAAGAAAAGCTATTCTTTTCTTGGTGCCCATTGTCTTAAGAATTAAATCATCATCATCATGCTGTCCTATCCTAGAAATGCCTACACAAAGGAAATGGCCAAGGAATACTTGGGGCTTTTGTTTACTGCATGGAGAATGTAGGCTGAGGCAAGATTCTGGAATTCTCACAGCCAGGACAAGGGACTATATGTACTGAGCTCTATACTGAAGGAGTGACATGATAAGAATGGTAACTCACTAGGATGAACCATGCAGTAGTGTTGGGTAGACTGGAAATCAAGAATCTTGGTGCAAGGAGACCTAACTGGATTCAGCCACAATAATCCCAGCCAGGTACAAAAAGCAGCTCTGAGTAAAATCAGGCCCAGACAGTAGACACCAATGGTAGGTGATAGATTTGGTGGAGGAGGTCAAAAGGCAGTGAGGAATCAAAACCATTCTAGGAACTAAATCTAAGCAACTGCGAGGACAGTCCATGAACAGAGGCAGTAGGGGCTTGAAGGTTGTTTTTTTTTGTTTGTTTGTTTGTTTATATAGGGAGAAAATTCGTTAGACAAGCTAAATGTCTAACAAGTTAATCTGAAGATGATGGCAAGATATTGAATGTGACCTTGGAAAAGAGGCTGGGATTGGAGCCAGGGAGGTGTGAGACATCTACACAAAACAGAAAAGACATCTCAATAACAAAGGAGCTTTCAGAGGGACAAAAGAAGGGGGCAGAGGCCAGAGCACTAGTGATCATGGGAAGGAACAGAAGGATGAAGAGTTGGAGAAGGGAAAGTCAGTGAGCAGGGAAAGGAGATGAATCATGAAAGCCAAGTAAGGTAAAGATTTTTGAAAACTTAGAAGAGTTCTGCAGCAGCACAATGGTATTATGGTACAGGGAATTACTATTATATGGACTTTCTAGCCATGGTCTTTTTTTTGCCCCTTCCCCTACCCAGAGTCTTATAACTCCCACAAAATGACTGGCTAGGATTACATGAATAAGGTATGTAAAACCCTTGCAGGGATCGGACAGTTTACTTTAACTATGCAAATAAGGTGACTATGGCCTGTGAAAGGCATTGGTTAGTTTTGCCATCCTGCTAGGCTTAAAAGGGCTAATCCCACAGAGGTTTAGGAGGCCCTAACTATCATCAAGAAGGTGTCTGGAGCAGAATGTGTCCTTTGGATCAAGGACCCTGAGTCTCTGTGTTGAGAACCTCCTAGACCCAGAAGAAAGAGCAAATGCTGAAGATGGCGAGAGACTAGTGGTAAGCCTGCCTGGTCCATGGAATAAGAGCTGAGCACCTTTGGGCAGGAGGATTGCCAGCAGAGCTAAAAGAGCTGTATCACTTGCCCATGCTGGGCAAAGGCCTGAGTGTGCTCTGTGTAGGGGTTGCTTTGGAGGATACTGTGTGTAAGAGTCTTTCTACAGCAGGGTAGAACTCAATTCCTCTGGGCAGGAAACATGCCAGTGGAGCTACAAGAGCCATAACATTTACTTGTGTAGGGAAGAGGCCTGAGTAGCATGGTGACAAGAGAGCCCAACAGGCATGGTTAGGGTGGCAGGAGCCAGCAGCAGAGGCTTGGAAGGGCAGATCTTTAGATGCTGTGTAGGAGTCTTCTAGACAGCAGCAACACCCAGCAAGGCCTTGTGGCAGAGCAGAAGCTTTGGGAGCTGTCCAGGCCCTTGAGGAGAGTGAAGGTAGCCAGAGGTATCAGTGACTTCAACACACCATCTACCTGAACCATGGCACATCTGATCAGTGATATGTTGCTGTTGTTGTTAGGTGCCGTCAAGTCATCTCTGACTCACAGCTACCTTATACACAGAAGAATGAAACACCGCCCAGTCCTGCACCAACTCCATGAACCTTTCTATACTTCAGCCCATCAACACAGCCACTGTGTCAATCCATTTCATTGAGGACCTTCCCCTCCTTCATCAACCCTCCACCTTACCAAGCATGATATCTTTCTCCAGAAAATGAGCCCTTCTGTCAACATGACCAAAGTAGGTGAGATGGAGTCTGGCCATTCTTGTTTCCAAGGAGCATTCCGGCTGCACTTCCTCCAGGACAGATCTGTTAGTTCTTTTAGCAGTCCACAGTACTTTCAGCATTCTTTGCCAGCACCACAACTCAAAAGCATCAATTCTTCAGTCTTCCTTATTCATTGTCCAGCTCTCACATGCATATGAGGTGATTGAAAATATCATGGCTCGTGTCAGGCACACCTTAGTCCTCAAGGAGACATCCTTGCTCTTCAGCACTTGGAAGAGGTCCCTTGCAGCCAACTTGCCCAGTGCTATACATCGTCCAATGTCCTGCCTGCTGGTTCCATTGACAATGAATGTAGAACTAAGCAATGTGAAGTCTTTGACAACTTCAATCTTTCCTCCATTTATCATGATGCTGCTTATAGGTCCAGTTGTGAGCATTTTTGCTTTCCTTATATTGAGATGTAGTCCATACTGCAGACTGTATTCTTCAATCTTCATCAGTAAGTGCTTCAAGTCATCCTCACTTTCAGCAAGCAAAGTTGTGTCGTCAGCATAGCGCAGGTTGTTAATGATTCTTCCTCCAATCTTAATGCCATGTTCTTCTTCACATAGTCCAGCTTCTCGTATTATTTGCTCGGCATACAGATTGAGTAAGTATGGGGAAAGGATACAACCCTGATGCACTCCCTTCTTGATTTTAAACCATGCAGTGCCCCTTGTTCTGTTCGAACAACAGTCTCCTGGTCAATGTACAGGTTCCTTATGAGCACACTCAAGTGTTCTGGAATTCCCATTCTTCTCAATGTCATCCACAATTTGTTATGATCTACACAATCAAATGCCTTTGCATAGTCAATAACACACAAGTAAACATTTTTCTGGCATTCTTTGCTTTAAGCCAGGATCCATCTGACAGCAGCTATGATATCCCTTGTTCCACGTCTTCTTATGAATCCAGCTTGCACCTCTGAAAGTTCTCTGTCAATATACTGCTGCAACTGTTTTCTTAATTATCTTCAGTAAGATCTTACTTGCATGAGATATTAATAATATTGTTTGATAATTTCCACATTCTGTGGGATCACCTTTCTTTGGAATGGGTACAAATACAGATCTCTTTCAGTCAGTCGGCCAGGTAGCTGTTTTCCAAATCTCTTGGCATAACCGAGTGAGTACCTCCAATAGGTCATCTGTTTGTTGAAACATCTCAATGGGTATTCCATCAATTCCTGGACCCTTGTTCTTCACCAATTCCTTCAGTGCAGCTCAGTGGCATAAGAATGGATAATTTGGAGAAAGGTAAGCAGTTATCATCTGGGAATATGTTATTATTTAATGGTTACTTTTAATAAATAATAATGGCTTTCATTTTGCCAACACTGTAAGCACCACACGTGTCCAGCTCAATCACCGATGAATGTAGCACCCAGAGAATGGCTGTGACAGGGGGTGAATATGTCTCATTTCTAGCAGTCTAATAGCTGAAGTTTGAGACACAGCCTGTTGGCATGCAATGCACACAGACAGACATGTACATATAGTTACCATGCCAGGGAAAAAAGAAGACACAATTTCTGAGGGAAAAAAAAATCAACATTTCTAAAAGAGAAAAGAGACAATGTTAGTATCTGAGAAGATGCGATTAGGTTTTAGAACCTTGATAGATTAAGAAGCCTTGGGCAAGTAAAAAAGAGAACAGAGTCAAGAAGGATATAAATGGGAATACAAGGAAGTATGAGTGCAGAGGCTGAAAATCATACCTAATAGTATTAATTTTACTCAAAAGAGGAGCTGTTGGCTGAAGATAATGGATATAGATTGTTAATGTGAGTGGTTAAGTGTTTGAAATGTTCTTTGCTTGAATATTCAGAATTTCTCCTGTGCTCCCAAGAACATCAATTTATTGGCACACTTAGAACCTAATACTCCAATCCCTCTACCCCAGTCATCTGACCTCTTCCTAAGTCTCTTCTCTAGCTTACTCTCAGTGCATGTTTGACTTATCCTCACTGACCACAGACTTCTACTGTTCCACAGGAATGGATGACTCTTCAACAAGCTCCTCTTTTCCCTAGGGAGATGGAATTAGAAAGATTATATATTCTTTCACCTCAAAATACTAGTCAATGAAGCAGCCTGTGTTCTGCAGTGCTGTCAGCAAATCAACAAGTTACTGAAAAAGGACAAATGTCTGCTTTTCTATTCTCCCCAAGAACTCTGAAACATGTATAACATAACCAAGTTCCTTTCTGAAATAAAGCAGTGTATTGGACTGGGTTCGCTAGAGAAGCAAAACCAGTAGAGCTTATATAGAGAGAGAAAGAGGAATTTATCTTAGGAAAATGGCTCACACACTTATAGAAGCTGGCAAGTCCAAAGTTCTTGGATCAAACGTCAAACTGGAGGCTTTTCCTGACTTGTGCTCCTGCAAGGGGTGATGAGCTCAAGGTTGGCAGGCAGTATACTGGCTGCTGACTCCAATTAATGACAAATCCAAGATGTCCAGGCTGAATGGTGGATTGTTCTCTCACTGACAGTTGTAGGCAGCACGACAGAATCCCAGTCCACAGAAGAGTGTCTCTTTTCCCAGGATGTCCATAAATATACTGGAAGCAGGCCACAGCCCTAGGGAAACTCCCTTTCAATGGACTAGCTGCTGAAAACATATACATCTGATCCCATTACTGGAACAACCCACATCACAACTGCTTAAACCACCCAGAATTGTGGTCCAGCCAAGTTGACACACAGCTCCAACTATCAAAGTCCACCCCTTGTAAACTTGGCAGTTGTACACTTATGTGACTTCTTAACTGTATGTAATCTCTAAATAAGGACAATTATAAAGTCATATTTGCACCTAACATGATATACTAACACATGTACAACCGAAACACATTAACCTTATTTACATTTCACAGTTCATAACAGAAGGAAGCAAAAATACTTGATGCACATATACAATGAAGAAATATAACAATCACAGTCCTCGTTTCTGCAACTGGTCATGTGGTTGTACTTGATAGTCAGAACTACCTTCTTCTACCACTCATTCTGTATTTCCCTTGCCCTCAGCAAGCAACTCAGCTGGTCGTGGTTCTTTTCCTGGTGGAGTGACCCAAACCTTCATTCCTGAAGGGTCTGGGCCATTAGTAGTCATATCAGAATTGGGTTGCTGTAATTTTCCATTGACTTTAATCACACGGCATGGTAGTACTAAGAGACGTCTTAAAGAATCTCCTGTATTCCAGACATATTCTTCTTTACCATTATATAGTGTCTTCCATTATATAGTGTCCATTATATTATATTCTTCCATTATATAGTGTCAATCCAATTTTCCCTGTAATCAGGATCTATCACACCAGAAAGTACTGTAATACCCTTCTTTGTCTGTTGATCCAGAGGTATGAGGAAGCCAAAATGGCTGGGTGGCATTCTTAATTTCCAGTTTAATGCAATCAGTATTGTGCCTCCAGGTGGGAATGTTCCTCCCTTTGGGACTAAGATCTTCAGATTCGCAGAGCATAGGGGTAGGAGTGACAGGAAGCAAAAATTTTTTGAGTGGGTCACCATGGTTAATAGTGAGTGGTACCACTCCCGTTTCCACCTCTTGGTTCCTGGACCCATGAATCCTGGCTACTGGAGAAACAGAACCATATATTGGCTCTGGTTTAGAGCATATGCAGCCTCCTGGAGAACATTGCCCCAACTCTTCAAGGTATTGCCGCCTCGCTGGCACCATAATAGTGTTTTCAGTAGGCCATTCCATCATTCTATCAAGCCAGCTGCTTCAGGATGATGGGGAACATGGTAAGACCAGTGAATTCCATGAGCATAATAAGCCCATTGGCGCACTTCATTTGCTGTGAAGTGAGTCCCTTGATCTGAAGCAATGCTGTGTGGGATACCATGATGGTGGATAAGGCCTTCTGTAAGTCCATGGATGATAGTTTTGGCAGAAGCATTGCGTGCAGGGAAGGCGAATCCATATCCAGAATAAGTAACTATTCCAGTAAGAATAAAATGCTATCCTTTCCATGATGGAAGTGGTCCAATGTAATAAACCTACCACCACGTTGCTAGCTGATTACCTCAAGGAATGGTTCCGTATTGCGGACTCAATGTTGGTCTCTGCTGCTGGCAGATTGGGCACTCAGCACTAGCAGTAGCCAAATCAGCTTTGGTAAGTGGGAGTCCAGGTTGCTGAGCCCATGCATAACCTCCATCCCTGCCACCATGGCTACTTTGTTCATGAGCCCACTGAGCAATGACCGGAGTATCAGGGGAAAAAAGATGGCTGGTTTCCACTGAACGTGGCATCCTATCCACCTGATTGTTAAAGTCCTCCTCTGCCAAGGTCACCTTTTGGTGGGCATTCACATGAGACACAAGTATCTTTATCTTTACTCCTTTGGCCCATTCAGAGAGATCTATCCACGTACCTCTTCCCCATATATCCTTGTCACCAATTTTTCAATCATGCTCCTTCCAAGTGCCAGACCATCCAGCCAAGCTATTAGCTACAGCCCATGAATCCATATACAATTGCACATCTGGCCATTTCTTATTCCATGGAAAGTGAACAGCCAGATACACTGCTCGAAGTTCTGCCCATTGGAGGCCCACTTCGAGTGGTGCCTGCATATCGCACAGAACCATCTGTAAACCAGGCATGAGTTTTCTCTTCCTCACTCAACTGATCATAAGGAACTCCCAATGAAGCCATAGGTGCAGACTGGGAGAGGGAAGGTAATGTGACTGGAGTGGAGACCATAGGCATTTGGGCCACTTTCTCATACAACTTACTTGTGCTTTCAGATCCTGCTCAAGCCCGATCTCTGATGTAACACTTTGTCTAGTGTAAGTAGCCAACCAACTAGCTTCCTTATACTCCTCATGCTGACAAAATTGCAGAAAAGTATCAAATATCCGATCACCCAGAGTCTCACGTCTCACAAGCACTTGATCTACTGGTGGTGCTATTTTGCATATAAATGTTGCCACCTCACGCCATGGATTAGCAGGGCCCTCTTTACTAATGGAGGCAGGATCATCAGTGCCTTTACGATTAATCAAATTGGAGAGCCAATTTAGGAAGCCCATCCTTATGTCTCTCTAGAACCATTCCTGGTACCAAATGTGTTAGACTGGGTTCTCTAGAAAAGCAAAACCAGTAGAGCTTATACAGAGAGAGAGAGAAAGAAATTTATCTTAGAAAAATGGCTCACACACTTATAGAAGCTGGCAAGTCCAAAGTTCTTGGATCAAACGTCAAGCTGGAGGCTTTTCCTGACTTGTGCTCCTGCAGGGGCTGAGGAGCTCAAGGTTGGCAGGCAGTATACTGGCTGCTGACTTCAATTAATGACGAATCCAAGATCTCCAGGCTGAATGGTGGATTGTTCTCTCACTGACAGTTGTAGGCAGCACGACAGAATCCTAATCCACAGAAGAGTGTCTCTTTTCCCAGGATGTCCACAAATATACTGGAAGCAGACCACACCATTAGGGAAACTCCCTTTCAATGGAATGGCTGCTCCGAACATATACATCTGATCCCATCATTGGAACAACCCACATCACAATTGCTTAAACCACATAGAATTGTGGTCCAGCCAAGTTGACACACAGCTCCAACTATCACAAGCAGCATAGGGACTGAGACTATGATAACCTTTTGTATCTACTATGCTCATTTAATATAGAGTTTAGAGAACAAGCCTGCTGTTCAAGTTTAAGGCCCTTTGTACCCAGTGCCCAACAGCATAACTCCAGTAGAGGCAAGAAGTTACTCTCACAGATCTAAACTGAATGTTCCTGCCCCATCTCTACTTGCATTATGTGAAAGAAACATGGAATAGCTCATTAAATGTCATTGGATCAAGGTACATGAAATCATCTCAGAATCACTCTCAGGTGAAACTCACATATTCAACAAAACCACTGGCTGTGTGGCTAATTGCCTCCATGGACAACTGACTCCTTTGCCATGAGACCAGAACTAGATGGTTTCCGGCTGCCATTACTGAATGTTTTGATCAAAGAGTCTATAGAAGAATCATGATCAAAAGAGGAAAATGCAGAACAGAATTTCAAATTTCCATGGAGCCATGGAGGGTAGATGAACCACTGCAGTTTTTGTCCTGAGAATTTTTAAACCTTAAAATATCCCCTAAAGTTTCTTAAAAGGAGCTCTGATGGTACAGTAATTAAGGCATTTGGCTGCTATCAAGTTTAGTCATTCAAACCCCTCAGCTGCTCTATGGAGGAAAGATGAGGTGGTCTGTTTAAGTAAATATTTATAGCCTTGGAAACCCGGTTGGGGTTGCTATGAGTCGGAACTGACTCAAGGGCAGGGAGTTTGGAATTTTGGAAAGTCTTCTTAAAACTAAACAAAAGTTTAGCTTAACTAGTAAAAATAGTGAGTACGGAACGGTAAATCATTAACTAGAGGGCAGACAAAAAATAAATAAATAAAGGTCTGCCTTGAAATTATGCTTTTAAGAACTACTTATATGGGATCATATTGACAACAGCAACTTGAAAGATCAGATGGGGAAGTGAGTTTATGTAATGGAGAAGAAACAACGCAGAAAAGGAGGGTGAGGATGGCTGCACAACTCGAAGGATGTAATCAATGTCACTAAATTGTACATATAGAAACTGTTGAACTGGTGTACGTTTTGCTGTGTATATTCTCAACAATGATAAAATAAATAAAATTTAAAGGAAAAAGAAAACCCTAAAAACTCACTAGCTGACTCAATGGCAGCAAGGAACCTAAATATCAAGATTGGATGGTCATGGTAAAGCCCTCTCTCAAGTCTGCTACAGTCAGGGACGATTGCCCTCCTGTGGTCCCTTCTGAGGATACCCTTCTCAACCATGAAGGGAAACATTAAATCTAACTCCTTAGTATACCTAAACACCTAAGGGTCTCTTCATTCATTCTTCATTTCTCTTTCCAGCAGACCTTATACACTCATTAATAAGAAAAGCATCATCTGTGGCAGAAAAGCTGAAGGCAAAATAATCTCCTAGTAGTGTCTACTTTTGTTATTTCCCTGATAAAACATCATGGGGCCATTGCAGCTACCTGTGCTTTCCTCATTCTCATTTCAAGACACTCCCGTGTGCTCAGAGCCATACGAAAACAGAAGGAAATGAGCCCACTCCCAGTGTCTTCAAGGTGTCCAATCCAAATGGGCGATTTAAATCCTGGCCTAAGTTGTGCTATGGAAGAGCCAATGCTCTTCCACACAGAGGAGAGGGCATCCCTTCCACTGGGGCCTCCACAGAGCAGGCAGGAGAACAGGTCACTAATTTTTAGATGTTTTGAATAATTAGGTAAGAGGCCCTACATAACTTCTAATAGGAGTCCAAGTAGCACAATGGTTAAGCACTTGCCTGCTACTCTGTAAGGCTGGTGGTTCAGACTCAACAACCACTCTGGGAGAAAGAGGTGGAAGTCTGCTTCCATGAAGATTACAGCCTTGGAAACCCTATGAGGCAGTCCTAATCTGTCCTAATGGGTTGCTGTGAGTCAGAATCAATTTGATAGCAGCAACAAGTTTGGGTTTTCGAATCCAACTTCCAAAAACAAGAAGTAGCCCACCAGAAAGCGCCAAGAATTACTGTGTAAATCAACAGACTTTTCTTTTTTCTTTTTTTCCTATCATGTTTCAAAACTTACTAATAGTGAGATGCTGCAAGTCGTCTCAGAAGAGAGTAACCTTTCAGACCACACCTGTCTCTGTCAGCACTGTGATTACAGGACTTCTCACAGTATTGTGTAATGAATGTTTTTATTTGTCAGTTTTCCATGCTGGCAAATAAGCTCTCTAAAGGTAGGAATTTTTCATTTTCTCCTCTGTACCAGGATCTAGCAGAATGCCTGGCACACAGCAGGTATTCAAAAGATGCTAAATGAATCAATGAGGCTCAGAGAACTGTTGGGTGCATCTGGGTTCTGAGAATGTGTTGCCTCATTGGCAACTCTTTACCCAGAACCATCTACCAATATCTACCATTTAGATCAATTATTACAAAGAAGAAAATGGTGATTTGAAAGGTCACTTAAAAGTTACTCTGCTGAGAA
This sequence comes from Orycteropus afer afer, assembly GCF_000298275.1. Taxonomy (NCBI): domain Eukaryota; kingdom Metazoa; phylum Chordata; class Mammalia; order Tubulidentata; family Orycteropodidae; genus Orycteropus; species Orycteropus afer. The sequence goes on from NW_006921719.1 coordinate 5,948,962, forward strand.
CAATGTGGAACAAAGCTCAAAAATTAAAAAAAAAAAAAAAAAAAAAAAAAACCATCAAAATGAGAGTTTGAATTTGAATGATTTGAGAGCAAAGAATGAAAAAAAAAGGACCAGATTTTCTGGTCAGAGCCTGGTAAAACCCCTGAGACTATGGCACCTAGCTGCCCTTCAGGTTTGGAACTGAACTCACTCCAAGGGCTTCCAGCCAAACAAAAGAAGGTATATGAGCTGAACATTGACATTAGGTAGACACACTCCTTGGAGAGATCAATCATGGAAGAATAGAAGGGCTGTTTATGTACAGGGAGACAGCTGAGGGGGCAGGAGTGCATAGTGCATGGGAAGAAAGGACACAGGGAAGAGGTAATTATGGGGAGGAAGTGAGCGGGGAGCTGTTGCATTGTGGGAAATTGTAGTCAATGTCATGAGACAAAGTGTATGTGAACTGCTGTATGAAAAATGAATTTGCTCTGTAAACTTTCACCCAAATCACAATAAAAATAATAAAAAAAAAAAAGTTACTTTGCTTATTGGCTAATCCGATCATACACAAGATTTCTTGGCCTCAGATTTCTCATCTGCAAAATAAGGATAAGAGGGCTAATACTACCTACATTTCCCCAGGCTGTTGGGAAGAGTAAGACTAAGATTACCTGGCAGTATAACGCTTGATGAGCTCTAAGTCTTCTTCCTTCCCTCTTTGTTATTTAAAAGTAACAAAGGTCCTTCCTTACCTCTTACTTACCTTGCCAATCCTGATGTATGAATTTATAGTATCAAGTAAGTCGGCCTTTTTTTCATTTATAGGCACTTGAGCTAACTCCTTTCCTATTAATTCACCTGACTGATAGCCCATAGTTGTTTCAAATGCAGGATTTGCATACTGGTGGGGGAGACAAAAGGAAAAAAACATCAAGTGAATTAAAATAAACTGGAAAGAGGACAAAATGGTCCACATCCAAAACCATCATATTTATTCCCAGAAAGCTCCAGAGCTTGGCCTTCAATATGGAGGAAGCATACCCTAGAAAAACCTTGGAGTCCAGAGCAGTTTCTGCTCCAGTGACACCTAGCTGGGCTTACGGCCCTATTCTCCTGGGGTTCCAGGGAGGACCAACTCTCACTTAAACAATGGCAGAGGAAGAATCTGAATGGAGACTGCTACATACAATTAGGTTGTTTATGATACAATGAATAGCACCAGACTGTTGTTGTTAAGGAGCTCTGGTGGCACACTGACTAAGGCATTTGACAGCTAACCAGAAGGCTAGAGGTTCAAACCCACCAGTCACTCCATGGAAGGAAGAGAGGGCAATCTACTTCCATGAAAATTTACCACCTCAGAAACCCTATGAGTTGGAATCGACTCGATGGCAGTGGATTTGGTTTGGTGGGCAGTGGGTTTGTTACTTGCCAGGTGAATGGATTTTGACTCATAGTAACTCAATGTATGCAGAGCAGAACTGCTCCATAGGGTTTTCAAGGCTGTTACCTTTTGGAAGCAGATCATCAGGCCTGCCTTATGAGGTGCTTCTAGGTGGCTAGTAGTTGAGTGCTTAACCATTTGTACCCTCAGGGATTAACTCAGATGCTACTCTTACTCCATATACACTGTCTAACCTCCACAAGTCACTTAGCCCCTCTGAGACTCAGCCTACTCATCTGCACAATGGAAATGAAATACGTATTTTACCTATCTCACACGATTCAAATGAATTATGTATATAGAAGGCAGGGTAGGGTATAAAGTAGGAATAAAATAAGAAATAAATATAAGCCTTTATGGCTAAATTTCAAATAAGGCTGTAAGACTAGAACATGTATGGGGAAAGCTGTGCATATGCTGATGCTGCTGATAAAACAGTAACTGACACTGCTTATCAATGTTTGTTTTCCTTGCTAAGCACTACAGTAAGGACTTCACAAACATTAATCTGTTAAGTCCTCAGAACACCACTATGAAAGGCAGGTTACTATTATTATGATTCCCTTTTGTATAGACAAGGAAGCAGATTCAGATGGATTAAGTGATATGCCTAAAGTTGCACAGATCTGCCTGACACCAAAGTCTGTGCTCTCAACGAATGCCCTGTGTTGCCTCTCAGGGCACTGATCCCTGAATGGTGACACTATCAACTCAATTACCAAGAAAGGCACAAGTTTAAAGTGGAGAACTGGAGGACCCAGAACTAAAATTAAAGTGGAGTTAATTCTTCTCAGACAAAAGAACAATTTCTCTGGTACAACTCCCTTTTTAGCTGTTATCTAAAAGTGTAAGTCATGTACCTTAAGTCGCTTAAAGAAATCTACTTTGCTAAAGAGTAATTTTTCGGAAGGAAGATGGGGCAATCTACTTCCGTAGTGATACTGCCTCAGAAACCCAAGGAGGGGTCGCTATGAGTCAGGTCCGACTCGACGGCACATAACAACAACAACAACAACAACAACAAAGAGTAATTTATTCAATCATTCCTAGGTGTGTTTGTTTTGAAATTCTGAAATTATTTCTAGGAAATTTCTTTACGTGTAAACTCTTTGCACAGTGATAAATGTAAATACAAATGTATTATTTCTACTGAACATTTTTCTAGCACCTTACTATTTTTTTCTTATCTATAAGGAATTTATTTGAAATCATATATTTTATAGCTTTTGCTCTGATATTCTTCTAAGGTAAAATATTTGGTCTCTTGAAGTTCAGAAAGAAAAAATATATACATATCAGAGGTGTAGAATGCTAAAAATGAAAGCAAACAAAACAAGAAACTCGGACAGATTCCAAATTAACAAACCTGTATAATGTGGTCTTCACTTGTAATTTCAATTGCTTCTTGACTTTTCTCTAATGCAGTGAATACTGAGTTACAAGCCCTTTACAGAAAGACAAATAAAGCACTGATTAATATAAAGACTGCAGAATCAAATAGTCTTGGGATGTTGCAACATTATTTAAGTGCTGGTTTGTTTTTTGGTCTGATTATAAAGGTAATGCATATACATTCAAGAAAAGAAGGAAAGGATATTAAAAAATATAAAAAGAAACAAACATCCTCGGGGCCACTCCCTTCACCCTGGACAAGTCATCACTACTCATTAGTGATGATAATTTTGGTGTCTTTTCTTCCAATCTAAGAAGGCAGTGGGCCAGGGTGAAATGCACCTCAGGGTTCAAATCACAGTTCTTTACCAGTTGTGGGACACCTTGGGCAAATAAATGAAACTTCAAGTGTACCTTCTGACCCTTTAAGGACTCTTCATAAGGACTACGCAAGAAAATGCAATCAAATACCCTGAGGAGAGTCTGGCAGAGAGGAGGTACTCAATCGTTAGTAGCTATTATTTGAAACAAATTATTTTCACAAAATTTTGCTTGCCTGGAATGACTAGCTTTCTTCACTTGTCTTATATTATGAGCATTTTCCCATGTCCTTAGTGTCTGAAAACGTTTTACTAATGGCACAAATAGCAAATGTTTACTGAAAGAAATTAAAAAATAAAGATAAGCATCAGTAAATGAGATACCATTTCATACTCTGTGTTAGTTTTTGTCAGGTGCTGTCGAGTCATCTCTGACTCATAGCAACCCTATGCACAGCAGAGCGAAATACTGCCTAGTCCCGCTCCGGCTCCGCAATCCCTGATAAACTTGAGCCCATCACTGCAGCCACTGTGTCAATCCATCTTGTTGAGGGCCTTCCTCTCTTTTGTCAATTCTCCACCTTACCAAGCATGACATCCTTTCTCCAGGGAATGGTTCCTCCTGACAACATGACCAAAGTAGGTGAGATGAAGTCTGGCCATTATTCTCGCTTCCAAGGAGCATTCTGGCTGCACTTTCTCCAGGACAGATTTGTTAGTTCTTTTAGCAGTCCATGGTACTTTCAGCATTCTTTGCCAACACCACAACTCAAAAGCATCAATTCTTCTTCGGTCTTCTTTATTCATTGTCCAGCTCTAACATGCATATGAGGTGATTGAAAATATCATGGCTTGTGTCAGGCACACCTTAGTCCTCAAGGAGACATCTTTGCTACTTAGCACTTGAAAGAGGTCCTTCGAAGTTGACTTTCCCAGTGTAATACCTCACCTGATGTCCTGAGATTGTTGCTTCCATTGGTGTTGACTGTAGAACCAAGCAATGTGAAGTCTCTGGCAACTTCAATCTTTTCTCTGTTTATCGTGATGCTGCTTATAGATCCAGTTGTGAGGATTTTTGTTTTCTTTATATTGAGATGTAATCCATACTGCAGACTGTATTCTTCAATCTTCATCAGTAAGTCCTTCAAGTCATCCTCACTTTCAGCAAGCAAAGTTTTGTCATCAGCATATCGCAGGCTGTTAATGATTCTTCCTCTAATCTTGATGCTATGTTCTTCTTCATACAGTCCAGCTTCTCAGATTATTTTCTCAGCATATAGATTGAATAAGTATGGTGAAACGATACAACCTGATGCACTCCCTTCTTGATTTAAAATCACGCAGTGCCCCCTTGTTCTATTCAAACGACAGCCTCCAGGTCTATGTGGAATTCCCATTCTTCTCAATGTTATCCACAATTTGTTATGATCCACACCATTGAATGCTTTTGCATAGTCAATAAAACACAAGTAAACATCTTTCCAGTATTCTTTGCTTTGAGCCAAGATCCATCTAACATCAGCAATGATAGCCCTTGTTCTACATACTCTTCTGAATCCAGCCTATACCTCTGGAAGTTCTTTGTCAATATACTGCTGTAACCGTTTTTGAATTATCTTCAGTAAGATTTTATTTGCATGTGATATTAATGATATTGTTCAATAATTTCCACATTCTGTGGGATCACCTTTCCTTGGAATGGGTACAAATATGGATCTCTTCCAGTCAGTTGGCCAGGTAGCTGTCTGCTAAATCTCGTAGAATAACTGAGTGAGTGCCTCCAGTGGGGCATCTGTTTGTTGAAACATCTCAATGGATATTCTGTCAATTCCTGGTGCCTTGTTCTTTGACAATTCTTTCAGTGCAGCTTTGACTTCTTCCTTCAATACCATTGGTTCTTGATCATATGCCACCTCCTGAAATGGATGAACATCCACCAGTTCTTTTTGGTACAGTGACTCTGTGTATTCCTTCCATCTTCTTTTGATGCTTCCTGCATCATTCAATATTTTGCTCATAGAATCTTTCAATATTACAACTCAAGGCTGAAATTTTTTCTTCAGTTCTTTCAGCTTGAGAAATGCTGAAAGTGTTCTTCCTTATTGGTTTTCTAAGTCTAGGTCTTTGCACATTTCATTATAGTAATTGGCTTTATCTTCTCAAGCTGCTCTTTGAAATCTCCTGTTCAGCTCTTTTATCTTGTCATTCTTCCATTTGCTTTAGCTACTCTCTACTCAGGTCAAGTTTCAGAGTCTCTTCTGTCATCCATTATGGTCTTTTCTTCCTTTCTCATCTTTTTAATGACTTCTTGCTTTCTTCATGGATGATGTTCTTGATGTCATCCCACAATTCTTCTGGATTTCGATCATTGTGTTCAATGCATCAAATCTATTCTTTAGATGGTCTCTAAATCCAGGGGGGATATATTCCAGGTCATATTTTGGCTCCTGTGGACTTTTTTTAATTGTCTTCAACTTCAAGTTGAACTTGCATATGAGCAGTTGATGGTCTGTTCCACAATCAGCTTCTGGCCTTGTTTTGACTTTGGAAGATATTGAGCTTTTTCATCACCTCTTGCCACAGATGTAGTCAATCTGAATCCTGTGTATTCCATCCGGCAAAGTCTACATGTATAGCCACCATTTGTGTTATTGAAAAAATGTATTTGCAATGAATAAGTCACTGGTCTTGCAAAATTCTATCATGAGATCTCCAGAATTATTTCTGTCACCAAGGCCAAATTTTCCAACTATCAATGATTCTTCTTTGTTTCCAACATTTGCATTCCAGTCACCAGTGATAATTAACACATCTTAATTGCATGTTCGGTCCAATTTCAGACTGCAGAAGTTGATAAAAATCTTCAATTTTTTCTCATCTTTGGCTTTGGTGGTCGGGGCATAAATTTCAATAATAGTTGTATTATTAACTGGTCTTTCTTGCAGGCATATGGACATTATCCTATCACTGTAGCATTGTACTTCTGGACAGATCTTGAAACATCCTTTGTAATGATGAATGCCACACCATTCCTCTTCTAATTGTCATTCCTGGCATCATAGATCGTATGGTTACCTGATTCAAAATGGCCAAAATCGGTCCATTTCAGCTCACTAATGCCGAGGATATCAATCTCTGAGTATTCCATTTCATTTTTGACAACTTCCAGTGTTCCTAGATTCATTCTTCATATACCCCATGTTCCGATTATTAATGGATGTTTGCAGCTATTTCTCCTAAAATTGAGTCATGCCATGTCAGCAAATGGAGGTCTTAAAAGCTTTACTTTATCCATATCAGTAAGGTTGGTCCTACTCTGATGATGCAGCTCTTTCCTAGTCGTATTCTGAAAGCCTTCTGACCTAAGGGGCTCATCCTCCTGCACTGTATCAGATAATGTTTCTGGGCTATCACGAAGTTGCATAGTAATGTATTAGACAGTGTTTCTCTGCTATTCATAAAGTCTTCCCTGGCCAATTCTTTGAGCAGTGGATGGCCTCTTCCTTCTTCCTAGTCTCTCTGTCTGTAAGCTGCATTGAAACCTGTGCACCATGTGCAACCCTGCTGGCAACTGAAACACCGGTGGCACAGCCTCAAGCCTCATGGCAACATGCAAGCCACAACAGTATGACAAACTGAAAGACAAGTTTGTCTCCCTTAGCTGATCGAAACCTCTTCACCCTCTCCTTACCTGGCTGGATCCCTGGCACTGTTCTGCTCTGTCGTCCCCTCTGGCTTCGCTTTCCTCTGCTTTTCTGCCTGTTGGGAGTGGGGCCTGGTCCCTCCCCTTACCAACAATCATGAGTGGATAAACAAAATGTGGAATATCCATATAATGGATTATTATTCAGCCATGAAACAAAATGAAGTACTGATGTATGCTATGGTCTAGATGAATCTTAAAAAAAATTATGCTAAGTAAAAGAAGCCAGACACAAAAGGTCACTTATTGTATGATTCCATTTATATAAAATATTGAGAACAGGCAAATATATGAAGACAGAAAGTAGGTTAGTGCTTACCTAGGGCTGATGGAAATGGAAGAAATAGAAGGATTGGAAAGTGATGGCTAAGGGGTGCAGAATTTGGAGGTAACGAAAATATTCTAAAATTATTTTGTGGTCAGGGATGCATAACTCTGTGAATATACTAAAAGCCACTGAATGTGTGCTTTGAATGGGTGAATTATGTAGCATGTGAATTATATTTCAATAAAGCTGTTAACAAAATAAATGAGCTCAAATGATGTGAAATCTCAACACCGAGTCATATCAGTTAGTGCTCTAGATATTATCTTATGTAAATATGTATCATATATATATATATATATATATATATATACATATATAAAATCTACCATGTGCTACAGTATTGTTTTAAGATGTAAACTTTTAAATCTTTTATTCAAGTTTTTTTTTTTTAAATTGGCACTTTTTTACTCATGTAAAATCTTCATGTTTATAAAGAGGTATAACCACAGATAAAATGACGTAATACGTGGGATTTGTTCCAAAGTAATCCAGAAGGAAATAAGCAGGTAGAACAAGAAATGAAACAAGATTGGCCATGAACTGATACCTGTGGAAACTGGTGGGTGAGCACTTTGCAATATAGTACATGATTCTACTCCTGTTTGAAACTTTCCATAATCAAAAGCTAAAAAATATTACAACCAAAAAGCCTTGAGAAACATAACTGTTACACTCTCTCCATATGTGCTTCAGTTTTATAACCTGCTTTTCTTACTTAACAATATACATTAATGTATTTTGATATCAATAATTACAATAATTATTTTCACTTTTCATTGTGATTTGAGTGAAACTGTACAGAGAAAATGGGTATTCCTTCAATAATTCATATATATCTTGTTTTGTGGCACTGATTGCAATCCTCACAATTTAACAGTACTCTTCCCACTTCTTCCCTATGTTTACTGTTTCTGTTCACCCTTCTTTCCTATCCCTTTCTGCCTTCTGAGCTTTATCCCTGGGCAAATGCTGCCCTTCTGATCTTATATGGTTGATTGTTCTAAGGACTACATATCTCTCTGGTGGTACTATTCATCTTACAGGACTGTCTGTTGTTCGGCTGAAAGCTGAGCCATGCATACCAGTTCCAGGCTTGAAGGGTGACTAAGGTCCACAGTCTTGGAGGTTCCACTAGTCTCTATTAGACTAGTAAACCTAGTCTTTTTTTTTTTTTCAATGATTTTGAGTTTTGTTCAACATTATTCTCCCACTTTATCTAGGACCTTCTATTGTGATCTTCTTCAAAGCAATCAGTAGCAGTCTCAGGATTGTGGAAGCTGAGGTTTGTGTGGTCCCTTAGTCCTCTGGACTGTTCCATTTGATTTTCTTCACTCTTCTTTATTTCGGATGAGAAGAGACCACTACTTGATCTTAGATGGCTGCTTGCTAGCTTTTAAGACTCCAGTCACTTCCCACCACAGTAGTATGTATAGAACATTGTCTTTGTGAACTATGTTATGCCAATAATTACAACTTTTAATCATCATATCTTGTAACTGTGTATTTTATTGTATCATTATGTTATGTTGCAATACATTCAACAAATCCTATATGAGGAGACATTTATGTTGCTTTTTTTTTTTCTTGTATAAGGAATTCACTAAAAGAAGTAATGGAGGTACTCTTAGAAGATAAAAATAAGAAAGCAACTGCCTGCTTGTTCATAAACTTTTGTTAAGAATAACAATGCTTTAACATTATTCCCTGGTGTAAATAAACTCTTCCTGAAAAAGACCAACATGACTAAAATAGGTCAGATGAAGTCTGCCTTTCTTGCTTCCAAGGAGCATTCTGGCTGCACTTCTTCCAGGATAGATCTGTTAGTTTTTCTGGCAGTCCATGGTACGTTCAGTATTCTTTGCCAATACCACCACTCAAAAGCATCAACTCTTCTTCAATCTCTATTATTCATTGTCCAACTTTCACATGCATATGGAGCGACTGGAAAACACTATGGGTTGGGTTAGGCACCTTAGTCTTCAAAGAGACATCGCTGCACTTCAGCACTGTACAGAAGTCTTTTGCAGCAGATTTGCCCAGTGCAATACCTCATCTGATGACTTGACTGCTGCTTCCATTGGTGTTCACTGTGGAACCAAGTAATATGAAATCTTTGACAACTTTAATCTCTTCTCCATTTACCATGATGCTGCTTATTGGCCCAGTTGTGAGGATTTTTGTTTTCTTTATGTTGAGGTATAATCCATACTGCAGACTATAGTCTTCAATCTTCATCAGTAAGTGCTTCAAGTCATCTTCACTTTCAGCAAGCAAGGTTGTGTCCTCTGCATACCACAGGTTGGTAATGAGTCTTCTTGACTCACCCTAAAGTACTCTTCACAAACACCTAACAGAGATCTGTGCACCCACTCTCATTCTCTATACACTCACCAAGAGACAGGTGATGAGTACGTAAGTACTACTAACTGGTGAACAGAAGAGCACAATAGCATGCTTACTCAGATATATGAAAACAAAACACACAAAAAATCTTGCGCAAATCACACCAACATACAATCACCAATTAAATATCAATACAACAATGTTACAATGTCTTGGAGACAACAGACCATCATACTCCACACAAAGAAGCAAGATATAGTAGTAGAAACAAGGGACCAGGACACAGACCCAGAAAACATGCCTGAGGAGGAAGCAACATTAGAACTCCCTGATAAGGAATTCAAAAGAATTATATATGGGTACCTTCAATGGATGGAGAGAGAGATCAAGGAAAACACTGACAAAATTAAGGAAAACAGACCAAGCCCTAGAACAATTTTGGAAGACAATACAAGAACAAAATGACAAAATAAATGAAAAATCAGAAATGATACAAAATCTACAGATAGAAATCCAGAAGAGTAATACTAAAATTTCAGAAATAGATAACACATTGAACATGCAAAGGAGTAGAACTGAATAAATGGAAGACAGAATTAGTGAGACTGACAATAAAAAATACCTCAATACAGCTTTGGTAAGGGATCACACACACACACAAAAAACCTAAACAAAATGAAGAAAGACTAAGATTCATGTGGGAAACCATCAAGAGGAATAATCTATGTGTAATCAGAATTCCAAAACAGGAAGAAAGAAACAAAACCACAGAGAAAATTGTCAAAGATTTGTGGGAAGATAATTTCCCTGATATGATCAAATATGAGAACATATCCATTCAAGAAATCCAACAAACCCCAAACAGGATAGACCCCAAAAGAAAATCATCAAGACATATCATCATCCAACTCACCAAAACTAAAGACAAAGAAAGAATCCTAAAAGCAGCACAGGAAAAATGAAAAGTTACCTACAAGGGGCAACCAATAAGACGAAGCTCTGATTTCTTGGCAGAAACTATGCAGGTGAGAAGGCAATAGGATTGTATATCTAAAACGCTAAAGAAAAAAAAAATGCCAACCAAGAATTATATACTCAGCAAAAGTGTCCCTCAAGTATGAGGGTGAAATTAGGACATTTCCAGACAAGCAGAAATTAAGGGAATTTGTTAAAACTAGACCAACCTTGCAAGAGATGCTAAAAGGAGTCCTTTGGACAGAGAACCAACAACTGCAAACAACAACTGACCATTAACACAAATGGTGATATAACCCAGAAACCAACCCTGTCATGGAAATATCCAAAGTAAAATAAGTTTACAATTCTTTAAACAGGGAGCCAGAGACGTCAATTGGCAAATGAGGGGAAGTACAAACCAAGAAGACAGAAAAATACTGTAGTTACAGAACTTCTAAATGGTAGGGAAGTCAAGAAAACTGCAAGACAGAATGGACTGTTCTAAACTTGGAAAGAGAATTATAAATCACACAGTAACTAAAAAACTAAATAAATAATAACAAACCTATGCAAACATACTGAAAAAGAGGACAAGCACAAATACATAGCAAATACTAAAACAATAGCAATGAAGGAAATGACAACTCAATTCATAAACAAAATGAGCTCAGCACAGAAAATTATATGGAAAAAAGCAATTAACAACACCATGAAAAAACATAACAAAATGACAGCAACAAATTCATACTTTTTGATAATTACACTAAGTGTAAACAGTATAACAGACTGGATAAGAAAACATAACCTATCAATATGCTGTCTACAAGAGACACACCTTAAAGACAAAGACATAATTACACTAAAAACTACAGGTTGGAAAAAGATATATCAGACAAATGATGGCAAGCAAAAAAAGAGCAAGAGTGGCAACATTAACTTCTGATAAAACTGACTTTAAGATGAGAACCACCATAAGAGACAAGGAAGGGCATTATATAATGATTAAAGGATTGACTGAACAAGAGGACATAACCATAAGAAATATCTATGCACCCAATGAAACAGCTCTAAAATACATAAACTAGACTTTAACAGAATTGAAAAGACAAATAGATCACTCCACAGTCATAGTACAAAAAAGACTTTAATACACCACTTTCAATGAAAGATAGAACAACTGGAAAACAACTCAACAAAGACTCAGAAGAACCAAACAATACAATCCATAAACTTGACGTAGACATCTACAGATCACTCAACAATGGCACAACATACATTTTTTTCCAGTGCACATGGAACATCTCCATGATATACCACATCTTAGGTCACAAAGCAAGCCTCAACAAATTTAAAAACACTGAAATACTGCCAAGCATCTTCTCAGATCACAATGCTTGTTACAAAACAAGAAGAATATCAACAGAACAAGAGGAATATCAATGGAAACTGAGTAACACTCTCCTTAAAAATGACTGGGTAATTGAAGAAATAAAAAATTAAATGAAAAAATTCCTTGAATCAAATGGGGACAAAAATACAACATACCAAAAACTCTGTGACACAGCAAAAGCATTGAGTAGAGGGCAATTTACAGCAACAAATGCATACATCCAAACAGAAGAAAGAGCCAAAATCAACACCTTAAACCAGTATCTCCAACAATTAGAAAAAGAGAAGTAAAAAAAGCCGACAGTCACCAGAAGAATAGAAATAATAAAGATGCGAGCAGGAAAAAATGAAAAAGAAAATAGAAAGATAACAGAAAAAAATCAACAAGACAAGTTGTTTTTTTTGAAACTATTAATAAAATTGACAAACTCCTGGCAAACTTAACAACAGAAAAGAGGGAGAGAATACAAATAACATGAATAAGAAATGAACTGGGTGACATTGCAACAGAACCAAACCAAATGAAATAAAAAGGATAGTTTCAGGATACTATGAAGAACTGTACTCCAACAAATTTGAAAATCTACAAGAAATGGACAGATTTCTAGAAATATACTATTTTCCTAAAGTAACACAGACTGAGGTGGAAAATTTTAACAGATCCATGACCAAAGAAGGTATCAAACAGGTCGTACAAAAATTACCAAAAAAAAAAAAAAAAGTCCTGTCCCAGATGGGTTCAATGGAGAATTCTACCAAACGTTCACAGAACTGACACCAATCCTATTCAAAGTATTCTAGAACACAGGAAAGGATGGAATCCTCCCAAATTCATTTTATGAAGCAACCATAACCTTAATACCAAAACCAGGCAAAGACATCACTAAAAAGGAAAACTACAGACCAATATCCCTCATGAATATAGATGCAAAAATCTTCAACAAAATACTAGCCAATAGACTCCAACAACACATAAAAACAATAATACATTATGATCAAGTGGGGTTCATGCTAAGTATGCAAGGATGGTTCAACATTAGAAAAACAATCAACATCATCCATCACATAAGTAAAATAAAGAAAAAGAAGCACATGATCATAACAATTGATGCAGAAAAGGCCAACACACATTTCTATTAAAACTCTCAGAAAAAGAGTAATAGAAGGGAAATTACTGAACATAATTAAAGGGCATATATCCAAAACAAACAGCCAATGTTATTTTCAATGGAAAGAGACTGAAACCATTCCCCTGTGAACAAAAACCAGAGAAGGATGCCCTCCATCACCACTTCTACTCAACATTGTATTGGAAGTCCTAGCCAGGGCAGTAAGGCAAGAAAAGGAAATCAAAGGCATCCCAATTGGTAAGGAAGAAGTCACATTATCCCTATTTGCTGATGATATGATCCTATACATAGAAAACACAAGAGACTGAGTACAAAACTCTACTGGAACTAATTTAGAGATTTAGCACAGTGGCAGGATACAAGATCAGCATACAAAAATCGGTTGGGTTCCTCTACTCCAGCAAAGAGATTGCTGAATAGGAAATAAGGAAATCAATACCATTTACAAAATCTACCAAAAAAAATAAATAAATAAAATAAAATACTTGGGAATAAATCTTACCAGGGACATAACAGACCTAAACAAAGAAAACTACAAAAGACTACTTCAAGAAACCGTAAGAGATTTACATAAATGGAAGAACATACCATGCTCGTGGATATGAAGATTGAACATTGTGAAAATGTCAATTCTACCCAAAGCAATCTATACATTCAATGCAATCCTAATCCAGATCCCATCAGCATTCTTTAAGGATATGGAAAAAACAATCACTAACTTTATATGGAAAGGAAAGAGACTTCGGATAAACAAAGCACTATTGCAGAAGAGCAAAGTAGTAGGTCTCACACTCCTGCATCTCAAAACCTACTACACAGCCACAGTAGTCAAATCTGCCTAGTATTGGTACAACAACAGACTAGTAGATCAATGGAACACAATTGAGAACCCAGAAATAGATCCAGCAACCTATGGTCAGTTGATCTTTGACAAAGGGCTGAAATCCATTAAATGGGCAAGAGGTGGTTTCTTCAACAAATGGTGTTGGCAAAACTGGATATCCATTTGCAGAAAAATGAAACAAGATCTCTACCTCACACCATACACAAAAACTAACTCCAGAAGGATCAAAGACTTAAATGTGAAACCTAAAACTATAAAGTTCCTCAGGGAAAAAAACTGGGGCAAATTTAGGGGCCTACTTTATGGCATAGACTATCAAGCATAACCCAAACTGCACAAACAGCAGAAGATAAACTGGATTAATGGGACCTTCTAAAAATTAAATTTTTATGTGCTTCCAAAGACTTCTCCAAAAGAGTCAAAAGAGAACCTACAGATTGGGAAAAAAATATTCGGCAGCAACATACTTCATAAGAGACTTATCTTTAAAATTTATAGAAAACTCCAACACTTCAACAACAAAAAAACAAACAACCCAATTCAAAAATGGGCAGAAGATATGAATAGACACTTCACCAAAGAGAATATTCAAGCAGACAACAAACACATGAAGAAAATGTTCACAATCACTGCCATTAGAATGAAATGAAAACAATGAGATATCATCTTGCCCCAGCACTAATGGCAAAGTTCAACAAGACAGAAAATAACGAATGCTAGTGAGGATATGGAGAGACTGGGACTCTCATACACTCATACACTGCTGGTGGGACTGTAAAATGATACAAGTGCTGTGGAAATTAGTATGGTGATTCCTTAAAAAGTTGCAATTAGACATTTGATCCAGGAATCCCATTACTAGGTATATATCCTAAAGAAGTGAGAGGCAGGACAAGAACAGATATATGCACACCCATGTTCATCACAGCACTATTTATAATAGCAAAAAGAAACAATCTAAGTGCCCAACAACAGAAGAATAGATAACCAAACTATGGTACATATACAAAATGGAATACTACGGAACACTAAAGAATAATGTAGAATCTGCAAAACACCACGTAAGTAACGTGTATGAATCTGGAGGACGTAATACTGAGTGAAATGACTCAATAACAGAAAAGACAAATATTGTATTAGTTCACTATTGTAAAAAGTCAAGGAAAGGTTTATACATGGAAGGAAACTTTTTTGTTAGTTATCAGGGATGGGAGGGGAGGAGAGGGAATACTGCTAGACAGGCTGTTGCTGTTGTTACGTGCTGTCAAGTTGGACCCGACTCATAGCGACCCCTCCTTGGGTTTCCAAGGTGGTATCTCTACAGAAGTAGATTGCCCAACCTTCCTTCTGAGAAGTGGTTGGAGGGTTTGAACCGCCAGCTTTCTGGTTAGCAGTCAAATGCCTTAGGCACTAGGCTACCAGAGAATCCCTCAAAAAAAAAAAAACAGCCAATTTATAGTACCAAAAAAGTATCACCTCTAAGAGATAACATTTATAAATTGTGTGCGTATGTGTGTCTGTGTGTGTACAGTAAAACAATTTATATTTTTCTTAAAAACAAAACATAGTTGAGTATATATAGTTTTGTATCCTGCTTTTTTTTTTCCACTTAGCATTATTGTTCTCTTTATTTCAAAGAGGGTCTCCAATCACTAAGGTGACTGCCAGAAATCAAGGCAGACTCCAGAATAGTCTGAGTAAGGTGAGGTGGCACTCTGCCAACCTCTCTCTACCACCACATCCCATTTTAGCAAGAGGTCAGTTATAGCCATGAACTAATAAATCCACAACCAAAGTTCTCACTTGCAACGCTGGCCTGTGTGGCCCAGTGAGCTTTCCACAAGTGGCTGACTTACCTGAGTTTCAGTTGTGATCGCACCTCTCCATACTCCAGCTGTATCAGCTCATTGTAACAGGCCATGACGCTGGGGTTTTCTACATATCTCTACAACAAAAAGGAGAATTATGTGGATAAACAAATGTGCATTTTTAAATAATTATGTATCTCAACACAAATAATCAATAATTTTCAACAAGTTCTGTTAATTTGGCAACTGAAATGTAAAAAGTATTATCATTAATGATGAACAGAAGATGAAAACTGAAGTTTATGGGCACCAAATTAACTTTTGAAAAATACAATTTAAGAATGCTTTTCTTTTATTATCTTGAGTTAAGAGGATTTTGGGTCTGTATGGCACTGATAAAGCAGAGCCTACAATATGGTGGAGACAATTAACTAAAGTCTTACTAACATTAGGCTTTCAGAGTCTATTCACTTATTTAATACTAATACTTGTTGTTGTTTTTAGGTGCCGTTGAGTCATTTCCAACTCATAGCGACCCCGTGCACAGCAGAACGAAACACTGCCCGATCCCACGCCAGCTCCAGGATCCCTGCTATACCTGAGCCCATCATCGCAGCCACTGCGTCAATTCATCTCGTTGAAGGCCTCCCCCTCTTTCGTCGACCCTCCACCCTACCAAGCATGACATCCTTGTCCAGGGAATGGTCCCTTCTGACAACATGACCAAAATGGGTGAGATGAAGTCTGGCCATTCTCGCTTCCAAGGAGCATTTCAGGTGCACTTCCTCCAGG
>NW_006921719.1:5979855-6000533 GCF_000298275.1 Orycteropus afer afer
CAAATTCTTCTGCTAGTTGGGGTTTAGTCCAAATCTGCATCCTTTCCTTCAAGGCTCAGGGGTCCAAGATTATCTTCTGTGTCTGTATTTATTGGTTTCCCTTTTCTTTGTTGAAGAGGGTCTGTGCAATCCTTCTGCCTAGTCCGCCATCTTGCCCCGCCTCCTCTTCTCCCCCCTTTTAATGACCTTTTACTTGCTTCATGTATGATGTCCTTGATGTCACCCCACAAGTCTTTGGTCTTCATTTATGAGCTTTCAATGAATCAAATATATTCTTGACGTTGTCTCTAAATTCAGGTGGGATACACTCAAGGTTGTACTTTGGCTCTTGTGGACTTGTTTTAACTTTCTTCAGCTTCAAGTTGAACTTGCATATTAACAACCACCATTGACCCCTGGCCTTATTCCAACTAATGATACTGAGCTTTGCGCCATCTTCTCTTTCCATAATTGTCATTGATTTGTATTCTGTTTATCAAGGTCCATGTGCATAGTCATCATTTATGTTGTTGAAATGTATTTGCAATGACTAAGCTGCTGGTCTTCAAAACTGTACCATATTATCTCTGGCATCATTTCTCCCAAGGTCATATTTTCTAACATAGAAGTGGTGGTTTGCTATACTAACCTCTAAAAACAGCTCAATGAAGCCAATAAATGATTATTTTCCATGGCAAAGGGACTGGCAGAACCCATGGATTCACCCATTATCTCTTATTGCTAGGAACATTTATTCTTTTTTATAACAATATTTACATAATAGAGTTACTTATGGAAGTTAAAGCACGATACATGGATCTGAGACACAAAGATTCACCCCACTGAATTATGTATTCCATGAAGACATCTTAGAAGCCACTTTGTTCTGTCACAGTTCCATTCAGATGTAAAAAATATTTGTGAGCATTTACTCACCCCTATTTCTGTAAACAGTTCTTTGCTTTTACCTGCTCAATAAGCAGATCACACCATACCTGACTAAGGAAGAAGCTGAGGCCTAAGAGACAAGGCCTCTGTAGGCTACTATTACAAGCCTGAATCTGAGGTGGGGCCCCTTCCAGAGGTGCCTTCTATTGCGATGGCAAAGGCAAATGCCTCCATCTGAACAGTGATCAGGGTCTTGTCTGGGTATCAGGCAACCTAATGACCTGGTCCCAGGTTCATACCTTAAAAGCTGTATGACCCTAAATGAGCCACTTAACCTTCCTGAGCCTGTTTCCTCACCTGTAAAACTAGAAAAATAACACTGCTTTTATCCTCCATAGATCAATTAAATGAGATGACAGGAGAAAGTACTCTCACTACAAACTACTGCATGTTAGTAACAGTTACTGCCATGCCTAGGAGGGAAGGTAAGGGCTAATGGCCATGGGCATGATGATCCCATGTCTGTTGGCCAAAACACAAGCCCTTCTCATCCTCAGAAATCTGACAGCAGTGACATGTGGAGCAGCTCCCACTTGCTGAAAAGGGAAGAAAGTGCTGGACCTACAGCCCACTCCTCAGTCAGTGCAGACTCTACAGGAATATCCAACAACATTGCCTGTCTGAATAGGCACCTGTTACTGACCAAGCAGACAGTCCTTTGCTACTGCCAGCAGAGAAGAAGTAGGAGCTTGAAATGGAGAAGGGGTCTCCAGTTGTGTGGAAGACCTGCTCTGTGGGTGAGATCTTAGGATGGGGAAACAAGTATATTTACACAATTCAACAAATGGCCACTCATGAATGCAACCTTGGGCATGAAAGTGCATACGTATCAAACGTTCACTCCAAAGATAGAAATCAAGGTTAAAAACTTAGCATATGTGACTAAAATACAGCATCTTGTTAATATCCCTCCCCCATATCATCTCCGCCTTGTTCTGTGTCTGAACATCTTGTATTTTCTGTCTCTCCTCAATATTTATTTATATATGTCTCAAGGATCTTACATGGCATAGAAGGTTGACAGTGGGTATTAGGCCCAGGGCACTATTCCTTCTGCTTAAACATCAGCCAGTCTCCTCTCCCCTATTTCATTCCATGAGAGGGTGAGAGACACAAATCCTACAGATTCCCTGAGCTAACCAAATCTCACTTTCTCCAAAGCACATCATACTCACTGATAGGACTTAAGCCCCACCTTGCTAGGTCTCCTCCAGCAGTCTCAACTCTTGGCTGCCTATAAGGATCACCTGCAAGGCTTTTCAAAAACAATACCAATATACATGGCTCTCATCAGACCAAGTGAAACAGACCCCTCCCCCAGCACAGAGTATCTTCTACACATAGATGCTCTATTCTGCTTTTCCCACAAAGAAGAAAACTTCAGATACTTGCACTGCCCATTCACATTTCATGTCTCCTAAATATTCTTTTACCTCCACCCCTTCCTCACAAACCTTGCAAACACCTAGGAGTGGCTAAGATCATTTAAAACTTTAATACTGAGCTATTATTTAAATTTCCCTTTTTGGTATGCCCCTTCTGTTACAAGAGCATCATATGTTCTAGTGCACATTTATTCACTTAAGTCTGACAGACAGATAAAATTAAACATATATGTATGTGCAAAAGTATGTGCAGAGAGAGAAGGAGAGCCAGAAAGAGGAGAGCAGTGTGAGAGAACATGCATGTGGTAGGCTTCACTGCTTTCCACTTTTCATCTTCCCTCATCTTGAGTTTTTTTTAATAATTTTATCAATTATTTTCCTCAGATAAGGTTCTTAAGGGACTGTATCTCTGACTTTTATGTATACTTCCAAGTATCTTTATTTTGCCCTGAAAGGTGAACAGCAACAGGGCTGATATAATTCTTAGGTTGTAGTCTTTTTCTCTGTGCTAACTGAACTACACAATATCATTACTTTTTATACAGAAAATGTTTATCCCATTATTCACCATTTCTTTGCTGTTCATTCCTTCTCACACTTCAGACCATCTTTTTGGGATTGCCTTCCTTTTGCTTGAACTATATCCTTTAGTATTCCCTTTTGTGAGGGTCTGATAGTTACAAACTCTATTTTCATCTTTCTAAAAGTTTTTATTTCACCCTCATTTTTGAAAGAGATTTATGCTGAATATAAAATTCTAAGTTGGCAATTATTTTCTTCTACCACTTTAAAAACATTATTCTGGTGTCTTTTATTTTCTATTTGTTGCTGTCAGGAAGCCAGCTATCAGTCTGTCATTCTTTTGAATGTTGATCTCTTTTTCCTCTAGCTGATTTTAAACTCTTTGTTATTGTTGTTTTTGGGGACTCTTTATGATGTGTCTTCTTTTTATCTACTCTACTTGGTATTTGTTGAAATTTTTCAATCTGTAGACTGCAGTCTTTCATCAGTTCTGGAAAATTTGCAGTCATTCACTCTTTCAATATTTCCTCTGGCCCATTCTCTCTCCTCTCCTTCTGAAACTCCAGTTAAATATATACTAAACCTTCACCTTCTATTTTCCACATTTCCTAATCTCTCTAACTTATTTTCTAGCATTGTATCTCTGTGCTACATACTGGATAGTTTCTGTTGGTCTATTTAATTTTTTAGTTATTATGTTTTTCATTTCTCAAACCTCAATTTTGTTATGTTTAAAATCAGCCACGCCACTTTTTGACAGCTCTATGGCGTAGTGCCTAAGGCATCTGACTGCTAACCAGAAGGCTAGTGGTTCAAACCCACAAGCCACTCCTCGGAAGGAAGGTTGGGCAATCTACTTCCATAGTGATACTGCCTTGGAAACCCAAGGAGAGGTCACTATAAGTTGGATCCGATTTGATGGTAGTGAGTTCTTTTTTTGGGGGGGGTTATGTTACTTTTTAAGTTCCTATTCCTTTCTGATAATTTCAAGCTTGTGTTGGCTTTTATTTCATTACCTATAATATACATAATTGCTTTATAACACTTGTCTGATAATTCTACTGTCTGAGGAGTGTGAAGGTCTATTTTTGCTGTCTTGTCCTCCCTCCCCACTTTGCTAGTTCTTAGTCATGACACCTTGATTCTTTGTGGATTGGTTAGTTTTGACTGAGTGCTGCCTGTTATTACTGAACAATTACTTATGGACATTTGTATTTGGTTATGCCAGGTACCTAGCAGTATTCTTTTTCAGAAATAGTTTAAACTAACTTCATGGCTTGAAGTTTCTTGGGTATCTCATTGATAAGTTTGGGCTACAAATTTGCTAAGAGTCAGCCTTACATAAGTTTTCTCCATCATGATTTCCAAGGCCTCATTTGTACCCTACTTTCCAAAGTCCCCAGCAGATTTTTGGCTTAGGAGAAACCAAGAGATTAAAGCTGAGGTGCAAGAAAAGACAGCAGTGTTTGGGTTGCCTTATTTCTAGAATCTCTGAACTGGTCTTGAAAGTTGTATATATACATATAAGCATTATAAAAATATATCCTATGGTATAATTTTTAATGGGCAAAGCATTAGAGAATATTTTATTACATTTTATGATTTTCGCAGACATAGCTTTGAGAGAACAAGAAAGTAAAGTGTGGTAGATTAGATTATCTGCTTATAAAGTTATACCAAAGTGTAATGTAGTACACAAAAACAATTTTTATTTTTTTAACTTCAAATAAATAAAAAATTTTGTTAAGCACTGAACTGAGATAAAATGATTTTTTCACACTGAATTATATTTATATTAATAAAGAAGCTGGTACCTACCCTTGTAAAGCCAGCAGCAATGAGGGGCATTACAGATGATTCTTCTCTATCCCCCCTTCAAAAGAACGTAGTAAAAAGTTAGAGATTGTTGTTATCAAGTACATCTCACTTCTTTAACCACTAACTTACATAGTACTCAAAAGTCACTGCCATGGAGTAGATTTGACTCAGTGATCTCTTCTTGGGTTTCTGAGGTGGTATCTCTATGGAAGTAAATTGCACAATCTTCCTTCTGAGGAGTGGCTGGTGGGTTTGAACCGCTGACCTTCTGGTTAGCAGTCAAATATTATATATTAAATATACTGTCATTATATATAATGAGTATTTTTAGACATTACTAATGTCAGATGGATCTTGGCTGAAAGCAAAGAATATCAGAAAGATGTTTATCTGTGTTTTACTGACTAAGTAAAAAGCATTCAATTGTGTGGATCGTATAAATTATGGATAACGTTGCATAGAATGGGAATTACAGGATACTTGATTATAACTTCTGGTAAGATGGAGGAATAGGCAGACAAGCGACACAGACCCTCTTCAACAAAGAAAAGAAAAACCAATTGACAGAGATACAGAAGATAATCCTGGAACCCTGAGCTTTGAAAGGAACTATACAGAAGTGAATGAGACACCAACTAGTGTAAAAACCTGAATGAAAATAGTGAGTAGAGAGACGGTCGGAGCTGCAGACTGTCAGCTACTCTGATGAGATCAACAGCCTGAATATTTCCAAGTGGTGCTGGGACCTGAGAAATGACCCAAAGATCAGTCCAGTCACCAAGGGCTCCAGGGACAACTTCTCTAGGTCTGGGGACCTATGACTAGGAAGGGAAACAGCAAGTAGCGAGACAACCTGAGCTATGGACTTTCTGCTGTTTGGAGGGTGCAGCCATTTTGATTATTTACACATGGCATCCATTTTGGATAAAGTGACCAAGGGAGCAGCCATTTTGAATGTTTACAAGCAGTGGCCATTTTGGATATTTAAAGTGACTGAGGGCACAGCCATTTTGAATGTTTACAAGTGGCAACCATTTTGGATTTTAAAGTGATAGCATTCTCATTTGGATTCCAGGGCCCTAAGAACAGGCTCTGTTTGCTAAGGTCAGCAAGGACATATGAGAGGCTGACAAAGGAAAGAGATAGGTGGTGAGTATATAAGTGCTGTCACCCAGTGAATAGAGGAGCACAGCACAGTACCCTGCCTGTATAGATAACATACAAACAAAACAAAGAAAACAAAAACTGTGGGCAAATCACTCCAACATATAATCACCAATTAAATATAAACACAAAAACATCACAATGCCTCGGAGACAACAGAGCATCACAGTCCACACAAAGAAGCAAGATAAAGCAGGGGAAACAAGGGACTTCCAGGATATGAACCCAAAACACATCCCTGAGGAAGATGCAGCATTGGAACTCCCTGATAAGGAATTCAAAAGAGTTATGTTTAGGTATCTTCAAAGAATTGAGAGACAGATCAAGGAAAACACAGACAAAACCCTAGAAGAATTTTGGAAGAAAATACAAGAACAAAATGACAAAATAAACGAAAAATTAGAAATAATTCTAAATCTACAGATAGAAATCCCAAAGATTAATACTAAATTGTCAGAAATAGGTAACACATTAGAAGGGCAAAGGAGTAGAATTGATACAATGGAAGACAGAATTAATGAGATTGAAGACAAATACCTGAATACTTCTTTGGAAAAGGATCAATCAGAAAAAAGATCAAAACAAAATGAAGAAAGCCTAAGGTGCATGTGGGAGACCATCAAAAGGAATAACCTACGTGTCATTGGAATTCCAGAACAGGAAAAGACAAATAAAATCACTGAGAAAACTGTCCAAGATTTGTTGGAAGAGAACTCCCCTGATGTGATGAAAGATGAGAATATATCCATTCAGGAAGTCTAACGAACCCCAAACAGGATAGACTCCAAAAGAAAAACACCAAGACATATCATCATCAAACTCACCAAAACCAAAGACAAAGAAAGAATCATGAAAGCAGCATGGGAAAAAACAAAAAGTTACC
This sequence comes from Orycteropus afer afer, assembly GCF_000298275.1. Lineage (NCBI taxonomy): Eukaryota > Metazoa > Chordata > Mammalia > Tubulidentata > Orycteropodidae > Orycteropus > Orycteropus afer. The sequence goes on from NW_006921719.1 coordinate 5,986,555, forward strand.
TACAAGGGGCAACCAAAAAGACTAAGCTCAGATTTCTCAATAGAAACCATGCAGGCGAGAAGACAGTGGGATGATATATATAAAACCCTGAAAGAGAAAAACTTCCAACCAAGAATTATGTACCCAGCAAAATTGTTCCTCAAATATGATGGTGAAATTAGGACATTTCCAGATAAGCAGAAATTAAAGGAATTTGTTAAAACCAGACCAACCTTACAAGAGACACTAAAGGGAGCCCTTTGGACAGAGAAGCAGCAACAGCCAACAACAACTGACCATTAACACACACGATGATATAACCGAGAAACCAACCCAGCTAGGGAAGTATCCAAAGTAAGTAAGCCTACGAGATTTTAAACAGGGAACCAGAGACACCAACCAATAAATGAGGACAACTACAAACCAAAAAAACAGAAAAAAAAAATCTGTGTCATTACAGAACCTCTAGATGGTAGGGAAGTCAAGACAACTACAAGATAGAATGGACTGGACAATTTTCTCAGTGGTTTCTAAACTTTGGGAAGAAAACTATAAATCACAGGGTAACCTCAAAGAAAAATGATAAACCTTCACATCAAAATAAAAAAGAGGACCAGCATAAATATTCAGCAAATACTAAAACAATAGCAATGAAGGAAGTGATAACATGAAAATTATATGGAACAAAGAAATTGACACAATGAAAAAGCAAATGACAAAAATGACAGCAACAAATTCATATTTGCCAATAATTACATATCTGGCAAGGGACTTATCTCTAAGATTGATGGAAAACTTCAATCCTTAACACCAAAGGAATTAACAATACAATTGAAAAATGGGCAGAAGACATGAATAGACACTTCACCAAGGAGGATATTCAGGTGGTCAGCTAATACATGAAAAGATGCTCACAATCACTGGCCATCAGAGAGATGTAAATCAAAACAACAATGAGATATACAGTCTCACACTGGCACTGATGGCAAGGTTCAATGAGACAGAAAATAACAAATGCTGGTGGGAATGTGGAGAGATTGGGACTCTCATACACTGCTTGCATGACTGCGAAGTGACACCACCACTGTGGAAAGCAATATGGCGATTCCTTAGAAAGTTAGAATTGGAGTTACCATTTGACCCAGCAATCCCATTGATGTTGTTATGTGCCATCAAGTCAGACCCAACTCACAGCGACCCCTCCTTGGGTTTCCGAGGAAGTATCACTACGGAAGTAGATTGCCCCATCTTTCTTCCAAGGAGTGGCTGGTGGCTTTGAACCGCCAGCCTTCTGGTTAGCAGTCAAGTGCCTTAGGCACTACATTACCATAGCTCCCAGCAATCCCATTACTAGATATATATCCTAGAGAGGTGAAAGCCAGGATAGGAAAGATACATGCACACTCATCTTCATTGCAGCATTATTTACAACAGCAAAAAGATGGAAACAACCTACGTGCCCATCAGCGGAAGAGTGGATGACCAAACTATGGTACATACACATACTGGAATGTTATGCAGCACTAAAAAAATAATGTTGAGTCTGCAAAACAATACATAATATGGATGAACTTGGAGGACATTATGCTGAGTGAAATAAGTCAATCACAGAAGGACAAATATAGTTATTAGTTCATTGTTGTGGAGGCTTGAGGAAAGGTTTATATATGGAGGGAAACTTTCTTTGTTGGTTGCCGGGGTGGGAGGGGAAGGGAGGGAACACTGCAAAAAAAAAAAAAAAGAAAAAATGCATTGAGCCATGTCACTTTTAATTTTGTGTATGTCACTGTACATAAATTATATTTCAAGAAAATGCATAAAAAAAGAATGAGGATGGCATAGAACTGTGCAATGTTTCATTCTGTTGTGCATGAGGTCACTGTGAACTGAAAGTGACTCAACAGTACCTAATAACAATTGTAACAATGTTAAATTTCTTGGGTATAATAATGATATTGCAATTACACAAGAAAATATAAGCTAATGTATTCAAAGGTAAAGTGTCATGGTGTCTACAACTTACTGTCAAAACAGTTCACAATTTAAAAAAAAAAGAACACTTGATTGTGCTCATGAGGAAACCTGTACATAGACTAAGAGAACAAGGGGATAATATATAGTTAAAAATCAGGAAGGGTTGCATCAGGGTTGTATCCTTTCTCCATACTCATTCAACCTGCATGCTGCGCAAAAAATCCAAGAAAGTGGACTATATGAAGAATGCGGCATCATTATTTGGGAATTAACAACCTACAATATTGCTTGTTAAAAGTGAAAAGAACTTAAGTACTTACTGATGAAGATCAAAGACTACAGTCTCCAGTTTGGATTATACCTCAACATAAAGAAACAAAATCCTCACAACTGGAAAAGTAAGCAACATCACAATAAATGGAGAAAAGACTGAAGTTGACAGGGATTCCATTTTATTTGGATCCACAATCAACATCCATGGAAACAGCAGTCAAGAAAGCAGACATCATTCTGCACTGTTCAAATGTGCTGCCAGGGACCTCTTTAAAGTGTTAAAGAGCAAAGACACCAATTAGAAGAACTGATGCCTTTGAATTGTGGCATTGATGAAGAGTACCAAAAATACTATGGACTGCCAGAGGAACAAACATCTGTCCTGGAAGAAGTGCAGCCAGAATGCTCCTTGGAAGAGAGAAGGGCCAGACTTCATCTCACTTACTTTGGTCATTTTGTCAGAAGGGACCATTCCCTGGAGAAGGGTATCATGCTTGATAAAGTGGAGGGTCAGTGAAAGAGGAGAAGACCTTCAATGAGATGGAGGGCAGTGGCTACACCATGGGCTCAAGCACAGCACATATTTTGAGGATGGTGTAGTACCAGGCAGTGTTTTGTTCTGTTGGACATAGGGTTGCTCTGAGTTGGAACCAACTTGATAGCACCTAACATTTTTAGATGAATCAGATTAATATAAAAGTATAAAATACAAAGTTGAAATTAACTTTCTATTTCAATTTTGGTGGTATATATTAATACCTGAAATACAGAGATTACATTATCAACAAGAAATAGGGATGTGCAGTTATCTATTGAATATATAAAAAGTTAAATTTAAATTAAATTCTCTATTTGCTTCTACCTTCAGTTTATTTAAAAAAAAGCTCCCTCCCCTTCCTAACAGCTCAGGAGAAAAATTAAAGGGATATAGAAATATTTCTTTTATCTATAAAAATATATAAACTAGTTAACATTTATTTGAATACTGCCTTTCTTTTCACATATTTTTAGTTTTTTCTCACCTCTAATTTAAGGATGAAATATGAATTTTCTCCCTTTCTATAAAACTCAAATCCTCATAGAAATCTAGAATTACAAGGCCCTACGATGATACCCTTGGAAAACAGTAATGATTCTATGAATGGAATTCTCTGCCAGTTTGCCTATTTCCAAAGTAAAAGGTAGTTCAAAGTTATAGTGACACCATCCATGAAGTTAACTAGAGAAGGAAAAGAAAATATAGAAAAGGAGAAAAGACCAAACTAAAAAGAATCACGCCCATCACAGCATGCAAATTATTATTCAACCATTTGTAAGAGCACGCATTATATTGACATTTGAATTTCAACAGTGGAAAAAATCAAAGTTTACCTGCGTACAACACCAATAATAACTGTGTTTTCTGAGAGTTTTGATGATCTGATGGACCTTAAAAAAAAAGAAAAAAAAAACCACTTTAAAAGAAATTTAAAACAATTCTTAAAAATAAAAACATTTATTTTTGGTAAAACAATTAAAGTTGAGAGAGGCGTATAAGTGAGAGCAAAAGACCCCTTCATAGTCTGAAGTCACCTTCCTGGTTAGTTGATTCTTCTCCCTTTTGGAGACAAACTCCTATTGGTTGACTATGGTGACCAGAATAATTATAGAGTCCAAATATATCAGCTAATTGAGATGTTGTGCCTTCTATTTGTTTTCATCTTTGTTAACCTAAGTTGCTTTAGGTAGTGAATTTTCCCTACCTTGTACTTGCATGAAAGGGGCTATTTGTCTCTTCTCACCAAAGGGAAACATTATGGTATGTGTTTTATTGCAAGCTGATGGCTATGCTTAACAGTAGAGATGAAGATGCCCAAGGATCAGGTCTCTTTCCACTGTATTCTAAGCAGCACAAAGAATGAAGAGTTCTTAGGTTGAATGGAGGCAACACCACCAAAAGTCCTAGGAAATGCAAGATATTCTTTTCGGTCAGAAAGAAGAAAATCAACACCTGATAGAAAAGGTTAAGAATATAGGACCTGGTCCAGAAAAGTAGAATGAAGTACTCCTATGAAGTTACCCAAGGAGTATGAGACTCTCCACACAGAGAGTGAGTCAATCCTTTTGAAGGAGCAGCTTCCCAAGAGGCCATGGACAATGAAATTCTAGCCAAGACACAGAGAGGGAAGAAATAAATGTCACACAAAGGAGGAGAAGAAGGAAAAGAAACTGCATCACTGGAGATACGCAATAGCTTCAACTCATCCTACAGCAGGACTCTCTGGAAAAGAGGAACCAGGCAACAGGAAGAGGAAGGGATCCAGCCCCTGGACTAGGAGAAGAAAAGACTCATGCTGGAGGGTGACTCTGAAAGGAGGGAAATGGAGAGGACTATACCCAAGCTGCCTCAGCCAAATGAGACAATGTATCTAGAATGGGACAGCGACCAGCCAAGACTTACTGCATTACTTTGGCTGCCAGTTAAAGAAGTAGAACCACTTCTGAATCAGAGAATACAGAAAATTATTTGAGTACCTATTTCTCAGTTCTCTCAATGATAGTATATACCTTCAAACCATTCTAGATGCATATGAGAGAAGTTATTCATTATATACAATAGATGCCTCAGTCACAGCAGACTCTCTCTTGGACCATGTGGCTGGCCAGCCTGCTTTCTTCTGTTTCTATCTGCTTTTCCCAGTCTCTACTCCACATTCTTCTAGCTCTCATTTGCTATCCTCTCCTAAACCTAAAGGTTTAGCTTAGCAGAAGAGCTCTTCCTTCTCAACAAGTCACTGCAGGACTTGCTTGTCAGGTGCCAATTCTTGGTCCTACCATGGTCTATCTGTCTGAAGAATAAGCAAGTACAACTTCCTGGAGAAGGGGGCATGGGAGGGGCTGCTTCAGCTGGGAAGCATGGCAGGTGCTCACATAATTCAGTTATTAAAACTGATGACAAATATTCGTCCTAGCACTAATCTGAAACAGGAAGTAAGAAACATGGACTTGCAAATGGTATTTCCATGGCTTCTTTCAGAAGTGGACGGCCTCTTCCTTCTTCCTAGTCTGTCTCAGTCTATAAACTGGGCTGTTACCTATGCACCAGGTGCATCTCGCTGGGTTTTAAACACCAGAGGCTCAGCCTCAAAACTCACATCTACATGTCACCACAGTAGGACAAACCGACAGACAAGTTTGTCCTGCTGTTGGAGACCTCTCGTATCCCCCCCACCTGGGTCCCTGTGGCTGACTGTTCCTCTGTCTGGCTTCCTGTCAATCCTTTTGAAGGAATGGTAATGAAGGAAGAAGTCAAAGCTGCAATGAAAGAACTGGTGAAGAACAAGGCTCCAGGAATTGATGGCATACCGATTGAGATATTTCAACAAACAGATGCCCCGTTGGAGGCACTCACTCAGTTATGTCAAGAGATTTGGAGGACAGCTACCTGGCCAACTGACTGGAAGAGATCCATATTTGTGCCCATTCCAGAGAAAGGTGATCCCACAGAATGTAGAAATTATAGAACAGTATCATTAATATCACATGCAAGTAAGATATTACTGAAGATAATTCAGAAACGTTTGCAGCAGTATATTGATAGAGAACTTCCAGAGGTTCAAGACGGATTCAGAAGAGGACGTGGAACAAGGGATATCATAGCTGTTGTCAGATGGATCTTGGCTCAAGGCAAAGAATACCAGAAAGATGTTTACTTGTGTTTTATTGACTATGCAAAGGCATTTGATTGTGTGGATCATGACAAATTATGGATAACATTGAGGAGAATGGGAATTCCCGAGCACTTGATTGTATTCATGAGGAATCTGTACCTTGACCAGGAAGGAGGCTGTCGTTCGAACAGAACAAGGGGACACTACACGGTTTAAAATTAAGAAGGGAGTGTGTCAGGGTTGTATTCTGTCTCCACACTTACTCAATCTATATGCTGAGCAAATAATCCGAGAAGCTGGACTATATGAAGAAAAACGTGGTAGCAGGATTGGAGGAAGAATCATTAACAACCTGAGATATGCAGACGATACAACTTTTCTTGCTGAAAGTGAGGATGACTTAAGGCACCTACTGATGAAGGTTGAAGAATACAGTCTGCAGTATGGATTATATCTCAACATAAAGAAAACAAAAATCCTCACAACTGGACCAATGAGCAGCATCACAATAAATGGAGAGAAGATTGAGGTTGTCAAGGAATTCACGTTGCTTGGTTCTACAATCGATGCCAACGGAAGCAGCAGTCAGGACATTAGACGACGTGTAGCATTGGGAAAGTCAACTGCAAAGGAACTGTTTCAAGTGCTGAGGAGCAAGGATATCTCATTGAGGACTAGGGTGCGCCTGACACAAGCCATGATATTTCCAATCACCTGGTATGCATGTGAGAGCTGGACAATGAATAAGGAAGACCAAAGAAGAGTTGATGCTTTTGAGTTGTGGTGCTGGCGGAGAATGCTGAAAGTACCGTGGACTGCTAAAAGAACTAACAGATCTGTCCTGGAGGAAGTGCAGCCAGAATGCTCCTTGGAAGCAAGAATGGGCAGACTTCGTCTCACCTATTTTGGTCATGTTGTCAGAAGGGACCATTCCCTGGAGAAGGATGTCATGCTTGGTAGGGTGGAGGGTCGACGAAAGAGGGGGAGGCCTTCAAGGAGATGGATTGATACGGTGGCTGCGATGATGGGCTCAAGTATAGCAGGGATTGTGGGGCTGGCGCGGGATCAGGCAGTGTTTTGTTCTGCTGTGCATGGGGTCGCTATGAGTCGGAAACGACTCGACGGCACTTAACAACAACAACATGGCTTCTTTGCACATTGTATTTGTTCTTAGTTTTATGTTTCCAACAAATCAAAGAGATTTGGAGAAAAGAAAAGCAAATTTAAGTATGCAGCCAACCATTTCCAGCCAGCTCTTGTACATTTAAAAGAACAAAGATCTGGGCAACATAACAGCAAGTGGGCAACACTGCAGATAATCTGATTAAGTAGTTTTGGATTACCTAACCATTACTGGATATACACGGATGGTGGGCATTTGGCTAAGGATGAAGTAGAAGAGAAGACCATGCTTATCTGGAGACAAGTTGATCCCTTCAAAGGAGCTCTAAGTCTATATAAAAGGGCAGATATATATAGTTGACTTTTTCTGATCAATGAAAAGGAAAAATGGCTAAGAAAAAGAAGTATCAGAAATCAGGCTGAAAAACAACCTTGCTTTAGAATTCATGAAAACTATGAAGGAAATGACTTGGCACAGTGAAGATGGACACCCAGACTTCAGGAAGGCAGATTTCTAGAAGATTGGGAAAAGATAGGTATGATTCTGTAGTATGAGACTCTGAAAGGCAGCACAAATGTGCTGAGAAACTCTTAAAACTTAAAATCATACCTTTGGTTTATCATTAGGATTAAATTTGGCTCCAAAAGAAATGGTGGCTTAAACAAGATCTGTCTCACACATAAAAGACATGCAGAGGTAGGTAGTGAAGGCTGCCATGGCACTCTGCACTGTCAGAACCAGGCTCCTTCCATCTCATGTTACTTAGCTATTATGTGTACCTGGTTTCTTCCTCCTGGTCCACGACAGATGTTTGAGCTGTAGCCATAATGTCTGCATTCCAAACAGCAGGAAGAGGGCAGAAGAAGGGCATACACTCTCCCTTCAAGAACATCTTCCAAAAGATACACATAATAGTTCCACTGGCCAGCTATGAGAAAAGCTAGGGAATAGAGTGCATTTTCTAGGTGGCCATATACCCAGCTAAAAAGGAGAGACTCTATTATCATGATAAGAATGGAAGGAAATGGGTATTGGAGGCAATTACCAGTCTTAAGGGACAGTAGGCAATTACAAATGCTTCTGATGATAGTTTCAACACAAAATTGGGGAAAAAAGGACACATGATAGAGGCTTACTCTAAGAACACAGCAAAGCCTTGTAACGAGTACAGTTTCACAAACGCACAAGTCCATTACATAAACTGCTCCTGTTCTCTGTTGTGTGGAATGAGTTTCAGACTGAAAAGAACAGAATTTACAGTGGAAAAAAGATCTGTAGACCAAAGTGAATCAAAAGATTGAATGAAAGCATCAGGCATTCTGAGTTCAATCTTGCTTCACTTCAGCACTCAATATGGATTTGAATTCTGTTCATGTATTTTAGGTTTCGATGCAGTGTTTTATTTTAGTCAGCTCCCTTTATAAAGCCTTCCCTTTCATTACAGAGTTCTATTCCTGTTAAGGGAGCTCTGGTGGCAGAGTGCCTAAGGCATTTGACTGCTAACCGGAAGGCTGGAGGTTCAAACCCACCAGCCACTCCCCAGAAGGAAGATTGGGCAATCTACTTCCAGAGTGACATCGCCTGGGTTGGTGGGGTTGCTATGAGTCAGACCTGACCTGACGGCAGTGGGTATTCCTGTTACACAAAAGAATCTTTCTTCATTTCTTCTGAGTACACTAAGCATATGTCTTCTAAAAGGTTCACTGGTTTTTGTAAAAAATAATCTTCTTAGTCTTAGGGGCTATTCTTTCGCTGTCCATTATGTTGTGGCAGCTTCTCACTAGCCACATTCTTTATCCTGCTTACTTACTCCTCAGCGGAAACAGCATCTACCCAGATTAAAAGTTTGCCAGCAGAGGGTCAGATGTTTTCCTAGTACTTCACTGTACATTCTGGTGTTAGTAGCTCTTCCTTTTAAGTCTAGGCCTGCATGCAGATCAGGTGAAAGGGTGCCAGGGCAGGCTCAGAGAGTACTGCTAGCAGGCATCCTTACAACATGGGCCCGCTGCACAGAGTGGGCTCCTGCTCTGCTCTCTCGGTACTCTAACTCATCCTGAGAATCTGATGCAATTTGTTGTTCTGTGAATATTGCAGTATGTGAAGGTCTGTTGCCAGGCTCCTTATGCCACTGTCCCTTCTTACAACATGGTAAGAAACACTTTGTCTCTGTTAATCTACCTTTGCTGGGCCTGGTTTTAAGTGGTTGGGTGGCTGGTCATAGTTATTCCCCATGATGAGACTGGCAATCAAATCCACAGAGGAATCTGCCATGAGCAGCTGAGTAGCTGCTTTAGGGATGTGGTCTGCTTCCAGTGTGTAAGGAGGAGCTTCGGAAATGGTCTGCAGCTTTATCACACACTTGGACCCTGCATGTAGCTCAGTTTTCATTTAACAGTCTGCCATGTTTCCTACCGATCTTGGACTATCTTTGGATTTGAACTAGTGGCCTGCTGTACTGTTTGTACTATTGAAACTATGGCATTTTATTTATTGACCTTGGGCTTGTTAGCCTCAACAGCCAGCACCTGCCCAAGTGAAGATACACCTCCAGCTCCAGTGGGCCATGAGCAAGAGGCAGGGCTAAAGCCCAAGGTCGAGGGGCCTTCACCCAGCCCCTAGAGAGTGGCACTTTGAACTCAGACTTCTAGCTCCAAGACTGTAAGAGAACACACGCCTGTTTGTTAAAGCCATCCACCAGTGGTATTTCTGTTAGAGTGGCATGAAATGACCAAAACAGTGGTCAATCCTCGTCTCTTACTCTCTTTGTGGGTTTTCTGATAAGAAGTTGGGAGATGACAAAGACATCAGGCACCGCACAAGATGGTCTATAACAGCTTCACAACTCACTGACTTGACTCTTCAACTCCATTCTCCACTTGGCAGCCAGAATGATCTTTCGTTCTGCTCTTGATGCTCTCCTGCAAAGAACCAGTTTCAACTGCCTACAGAGTGAAGTCCAAAGCCTTTGGCTCAGCACATAAGGCCCCTGTGATTTGGCTCATGTTTGCCGCTCAAGCCTCACCATGAGCCATGTTCCACATATGCCTGATTTAGCAGACATATGCAACCCACAAAGGGGTCCAGACATCCTGAGCTCACTGATGCCTGTTCCTACACAAGAGGCTACCTCTACCTAAAAAAGTTTTCTCTGCTTTTCCTCCTTTCAAAATTCCTGCTCTTCCTTTAGGACTCAACTCAAATATCCTTATGAAGTTCTTCTAACACAGGAACTCTATATATACCTCCTCTGTGGTCATTTACTATCCTGCAAGGAAATCACTTGCTTGCCTTGCCATCTAAATCATTAGCTCCTTAGAGGCAAAAACCATGTCTTTTTCATCTATAGATTTCTAGTACCAATACAGTGCCCAGAACATGCAAAGTAGGGCTCTTAAACTGGCAGATTTGGGAAATGTAGCAGACACAGACTATGTGGCCTTTAGCAAAGCATCTTAGAAGAAGTAAACTCAACTTATTGCCATTAAGTTGATTCTGGCCCATAGCAACTCCCATAGGGTTTCCAAGGTTATAAATCTTTATGGAAGTAGACTACCTCATCTTTCTCCTGCAAAGTAACTGGTGAGTTCGAACTGCCAACCTTTTGGTTAACAGCCAAATGCTTTCACCACTACACCACCAGATCTCTTTTATAAGGAGTATAAGAAGTTCCAAATGCTCCGAACAGAGAGATACAAATGAAATGCTAGTCATCTAGGTCAGCAACTGACAAAAAAAACAGTAACAAAAGTACTGATTAGGTATCTCAAAAGAGCTCTGCTAAGGCCTTGTGAGCTGCGTAAATCTGCTGAGAGAGAAGGCAAGTAGGTTCAGGAGGAGAGCCCAGAAAGACTCCTTGAAGAAACAGTCTATAATGGGCAGTTAACCTTAAAGGGAATGATCTTAAGGGAGATAAACCAGGTAGGGACCAGAATCCAGATGAATCAACTTAGGATAAAATAAAGGCAGGACCTACTCTTGCCTCTAGACAACTTACTATGAATCGCACTAGGACTGTCTCCCCATGCCCAACAAAATGAAGATAATGTGGGAGAACATCAGCTAGTGAGAAAGAGCTGGGTTGTGACATGATCATCAGGAAAGGAATAAAATCAAGGGTTGTGTTCGTAAAGGTCTCTTCTCTGGCTAGCAGAAGGGAGGTAACTATTCTGCCTTCTCTTCACTGGTCCATCCAAACTATCCAGGTTTCCAGTCCTGGAGGCCATGCTTACATGAGATATCAATTGGAAAAGGGCATTCAGAGGGCTCTGTGAAGAACTGCTGATAGCACTAAGGGTGTGCTCAATCCAGAAAAGAGAACATAATCCCTCAAATGTTGGAGACCTATTCTGGGGTAGGGGATTAGATCTGCTCTAGTGACCTCCAAGGAGCTCTGGAGGCACAATGGTTAAGCTCTTGACTGCTAACTGAAAGGTTGGTGGTTTGAACCCATCAGCTGGTCCATGGAAAAAAGATCTGGGGATCCATTTCCATAAAGATTACAGCCTAGAAAACTGTACGGGGATACTCTGGGTTGCCATTGATCAATGGCACACAACAACAAAGTAACTCTGTGGGTGATATTTCTCAAATGAGTGGCAACAATTAGACATCAGAGCTTTCTCTGGGGAAGCCCTAAATCCCCAGCAGAGTCTGGAAAGGGGATGATGGGGCCTTTGTAGATGCGATATACACATGACATTTTACATTTTTCTAGACCCATATCCAGTTCACATTCTTTATATTTTTAATCTTGTAAACTGTTTTTACATGTTGCTGTTGTTAGGTGTTAGGTCTCTGACTCATAACGATCCTATGCACAGCAGAATGAAACACTGCCCAGTCTTGTGCCAGCCTCACGATCCTTGCTATATCCCTGAGTCCATTGTTGAAGCCACTGCGTAAATCCATCTCATTGAGGGCCTTTCCCTTCTACGTTGACCCTCCACTTTACCAAGCATGATATCCCTCTCCAGGGAATGGTTTCTTCTGACAACATGGTCAAAGTAGGTGAGACAAAGCCTGGTCATTCTTGCTCCCAAGGAGCATTTCACCTGCACTTCTTCCAGGACAGATTTGTTAGTCCTTTTAGCAGACCATGGTACTCTTAGCATTCTTCTCCAACTAACAATAATGCTTATTATGAAATTTGCTATTTATGAGAGTTTTTGACTGAATATTATGTAACACTTTTTTTTTTCATTTAAATACTTTAATTGCACTAGTTTATCAGCTTCTAAGAACTTCATTTTATTTTTTTGTTCTAGAAAACTCTCCTGTACAGACTCAACAAAAATTTGCTGAATGAATTAACACTATTTTAGTATTTTTATATAAAATGTATAACAACAGTACATTTTCCTCCCTTAAAAAGTACAGCATAATTGAAACAACTTAACCTTTCTTTAAAGAGCTCTGCTGGTGCAGTGGTTAACCACAAGGTTGGTGGTTTGAACTTACCAAGTGTTCCACAGTAGAGAGATGTGGCAGTCACTCAATGGCAATGGGCTTGGTTTTGTGGTTTTGGTTTAACCTTTGATAATACAGGATCTAGCAGAGTCCTTTTACAAGCATGAATTGTCATTATTCAGCACATACCTGTGGCTAGTTTTGTGCGTGGGCAAGACTGGGAAAGAGGCTCAGTTTCCCTCAGTATCTTACTGCCTCCTCACCTTTTCTATTTTAGCAGCCTTTCAGCTCTCCTTAGGTACCTCTCCTGCAACATTCTACCAATAGTATTATTGAGCACTATATTCTTTAGATATTTTCTTCCTTTCTCTGAAATATAGCCATGGAATAGGAAGAAATGTGTTATCAGAAACCAAGTGTTCTGATTTTACAGCAGAAGAAAAACACATCCTTAGGCTCAGAAACTTAGTCTCAGGGGACACTAAGGTCAACTAACATAACATAGTTTACAAAGACAGTATTCTACCTCCTACTTTGGTGAGTAGTGACTGGGGTCTTCAAAGCTTGTAAGCAGCTACCTGAAGTGTATTTATTGTTCTCTCACCATCTGGATCAAAAAAGAATGAAGAAAATCAAAGACACATGGGAACAATTAGGCCACAGGACTAATGGACCATGTGAACACCTGCCTTCATAACCCTGAGACCAGAAGAACTAGATCATGTCCAGCTACTACTGCTGACTTCTCTGAAAGGGATCACAATAGGAGGGCTCAAGTAGAGCGGGAGAAAAATGTAGAATAAAACTCAAATCATAAAGAAAAGACCAGGATTATTGGTCTGATAGAGACTGGAGGAACCCCCAAGACTTTAACCCTTAGACTCCCCCTCAAGCTGAGAACTGAACTCATTCCCACGACTCAACTTTCAGCCAAATGACAGACAGGCCTATAAGGCAAACAATAACAGCAAAAAGGTATGTACTCATTAGAACAATCAACCATATGAGATAAAAAGGGCAGCACTTTCCCAGGGATAAAGCTAAGAAGGCAGGAAGGGACAGGAATGAAGGAAAATGGTAAACACAGGGAGGAAGTGGGAAGAGTGTTGTTACATTGTGGGGATAGCAATGAATGCCACAAAATAAAACATGTATGAATTGTTGAATGGAAAACCAATTTGCTCTGTAAACTTCCAACCAAATCACAATAAAAACAAAACAAAACACATCCCCAGAAAAGGCAAAGAGTTACCCCAAGTCAAGCAGCTAGTCAAGGGAAAAGCTAAACTTAGGGCCTAGGCCTCCCTCCACCCTGGTCAGAGCTCTCTCCACTGCTCTTGGGCTGTAGTCTCTCAAGAATGTGCTAAGTTACTGCACAGGTGGCATGTCAAACAGACCTGGTACGCACTGATAATGGCTTACTACAGATTCAACTAAATTAATATAGGCAGGGCTTCAGGCAAGAATGGCCAGACTTCCTCTCACCTATTTTGGTCATGTTTTAAGAAGGGACCATTCCCTGGAGAAGGATGTCATGCTTGGTAGGGTGGAGGGTCGACGAAAGAGGGGGAGGC
>NW_006921719.1:6001498-6008211 GCF_000298275.1 Orycteropus afer afer
CGGAAGGAAGGTTGGGCAATCCTACTTCCATAGTGATACTGCCTTGGAAACCCAAGGAGGGGTCGCTATGAGTCAGGTCTGACTCGATAGCACATAACAACAACATACAGACAATCCAAAAAAGCAAAAAACAAAACTCACTGCTGCTGAGCGACTCAGACTTATAGCAACCCCTCCTTGGGTTTATGGGGCAGTATCACTACAGAAGTAGACTGCCCAATCTTCCTTCTGAGGAGTGGCTGGTGGGTTTGAACCATCAGCCTTCTGGTTAGCAGTCAAGTAGTTGTTAATTACATACTGGGTTTCAGATAAGCCTTAATGATTCTCATTTATAGTTTCTTACTGTTTTAAGCAAAGGAAACAAAACAAAACAGAAAAGATAATAAGAGTATTTCTAGAAATAATGGTATTCTAATGTTTGATTGGGCGCTCTGGTGACATAGTGCCTAAGGCATTTGACTGCTAACCAGGATGGCAGTTCAAACTCACCAGCTACTCCTCGGGAGGAAAGTTGGACAACCTACTTCTGTAGTGATAAGGCCTTGGAACCTAAGGAAGGGTCACTATGAATTGGATCTGACTTGACAGTAGTGAGTTGTTTTTTTTTTTTTAATGTTTGATTAAGGAGCTCTGGTTGCACAATATCTAAGGTATCTGACTGCTAACCAGAAGGTGGGTGATTCAAATCACCAGCCACTTGCAGAAGGAAAGTGGGGCAATCTACTTTCGTAATGAATTACCACCTCAGAAATCCAATGGGGGTCACTATGAGCCAGAATCAACTCAATGGCAGTGAGTTTGTTTTTTTTTCTTTTCTTTTTTTTGAATGTTTGATTATTTTATACGCATGGAAGGCAAATTCATACCTTAAAAGAGAGAATGAATTTAATGTAATGTACTCTCTGGGTTGCATTTATCCTCACAAATATCAACATTATTCAGGCCTAAAAGTCTCAGGGTTACCTGCACAGAGCATCTGCGTCCAGCTGTCGGGGATATCTGTGGTCTATGATGATGATATCATGATGTTTGTCCAGGAAGCAGGCAAGCACAGCCTGAGGCTCCTTAGTGACTGTACACTTAAACCCCGCCTTTTCACACGCCTTACAGAATCCATTATACTGGCTATCTTCTTTGGTAAACACTAAAAGTACCTGGATGAAAAGAGCATGGGCACTTTTTTTCCCCCAAAAAAAAGATGCTGTTAGAATTGACAGTTCTTAATGAGCCACAGAAAAATCTCAAGTGTTTTCAAGACAAGTACCTGGATACAAGCATAACAATCTGTCAGTATAAATTCTTCTTTTTATAACTCAGGGACATTATCACTTAACTCGAAATCAATGATGTTTTCTATCTGTTCTCAGTTTGGAAGTCCAGAAAAAGCAGAACTCAACAAACATTTGATTAATATATCATAAAATAATAATTCCTTAAGTACTTTACCTTAAAACAAAATCAATTAAAACAATGATTTATTATACTTAATAGCAAGTAAGTAATACCAAGTAAGATGCCAAATTCAGTATTATTTCAATAAAAAAATTCAACATTATTTCACTGAACTACTGGAATACTTAATCATTTACATAATGTATTTAAATGTTTGACTTAAGCTTTATGCAATTTCTCCAAATTAAAAAAAAAAAAAAAAGTTACTTTGATGAGGAGAGAAATTTAAAGTAGACCGAAATGTTACATTTGAAAGCCTGCTGGATAAGTGACAAAGTAACAGGACTGGCTGCAAGAAGCAGTATATCTACACCTCAATCCAAGGCAATGGGTGCTATCTGGGCATCTGGTACAAACCAGGTAAGGCCCAAATCTGCTGCCCAGGGGACAGGATAGATTGTTTCCTCCCTACCAGGTACTTCCAGCCAAACCTGGTTCAGGAACACCACTGTTCCACTCCTTCTGAACCAGACTGACCAATGGGGTCAGTGCGGCAGTAGCAAGGTAGTCACTAGGACAGAAACTCTATTCTTCCAAAGCTTAGTTCCTCTAAATTTATCCAACTGCACAAATGCCACAGTTAGCAACTAAAAAAGCATATTTCTGCCAACCCTTTTTTCAATATATATTCCTAAGAAAAGAGCATTCCCTTATATAACCATAGTAGTGTTAAGAAGTTCAAGAAATTTAACATTGACCCAATGCTATTAGTTAAAATAGACTATTACCTAAAAGTGGAAGGAAGATGGAACAATCTTCTGTCAAGATTTACCACCTCAGAACCCAAGAGGGGGGGGGGTGTCACTATGAGTTGGAAAAGACATGATGGCAGTGGGTTTGGTTTATTATCTAAAAAAGATTGTTTTTAATGTATAGTATTAGGCCCCATTCCCTTTCCCTCTATAAAGAAAATCAACATATGAATATTATGACACAGTTCATTATTTATTGCATTTGAATATTACCTGAAGTTGATCTTGATGAAATCTCATGGGGCCAAACTGCACGTCAGCTACTGCTACCTGTAAGAAAGAGATATGCTTAAAAATTAAGAAAAAAAGAAACATGCTTAAAATTTTCTCTCTCTAGGCAAGTATTGATTTGGGTAAAAGCAAGACCAATGTACCAAAAGTGAGTCATCAACACAGTGGCACTAAGGAGGAGGAAGACATAGAGAGGTACATCAGAGGTATAACAACAAAGATGAACCCTTCTGCATGTACAGTACTGCACTGTCAGTGAGGGCAAGCATTGATCTATGTGTGGACAGATGGGTAGACAGGATGAATGATCAGGTATGTCCAGGAAGGGAGGATGTACCCATGACCCATAGGGTTGGCAGACAATGTTTCTGTAAGCCTATTTGTATGTGCTGTAAGAATGTCTGGGTGTACAGAAGAGATAAGGGACAAGGTTGTGGTGGTTTCTTGGCCACAACCAGCTACCCTGAGGGAACGACTAGTAGTTAGACCTGTGGGCTTGGTACCATGACTGCAGGAGACATCAAGCTCAACTGGTATAACATATGACACAAAAACACTGTTCTACATCCTACTTTGGTAAGTAGCGACTGGGGTCTTAAAAGATGTAAGCAACCATCTAGATGCAACGATGAGTCTCTCCTCATACAGAGCAAAGGAGAATAAAAAAGACCAAAGATGCATGGAAACAATTAGACCAAGAACTGGTAGACCATGTGATCCTCAGTCTATATGACATCAAGATCAGAAGAACTAGATGGTACCTGGCTACCACTGTCAACCACGGGAGGTGGTGGTTGGGGATTGGTGAAGGAGATCCTGGATAAAGTGAGAGAACAGTATGGAACAAAAACTCAAAATCATTAAAAAAAAAAAAAAAAACCCACCAGATTTGCTGGTCTGAGAGAGCCTGATGACTGGTGAGACCCCTGAGACCATGGCCCCTAGTTACCCTTCAGGTCTGGAACTGAACTCACTCCTGTAGCTTCCAGGCAAACAATACACAGGCATATGAGGTGAACATTTATATCAGGAAATAAACTCCTTGGAGAGATCAATCATGGGAGATTATAAGGGCTGTGTATGCACAAGGAGACAGCTGGGGGTGGGGAGTGCATGAGAGGGAAGGACACAGGGTAAAGGGAGGAAGTGGGAAGAGAGAGCTGTTACATTGTGGGGAATTGCAGTCAACATCATGAAACAAAATGTGTATGAACTGCTGAATGGAAAATGAATTTGCTCAGTAAACTTTCACCCAAATCACAATAAACATTTTTTTTTTAATTTTTCTTTCTTGAGTCAGTGCCACAGATAAAAGTGACAATTCTACTCTACAGAAAAACCACCTACAAGTGAATAGTCAGTAGCAGAGAATTAATTGTGAAGAATCCAGGAAGCTCCTGATAAAATACCAGGGTGGTAGGGAGCAGGGAGGAAGCAATACAATGAGTTTGCTCCCAGCTTTGCCTTCTACTAGCTGTGTGCACATTTCAGTGACTTAACCTCCCTCAGCTAAAATTTACACATTTGTAAAATGGAAATAATATTAAATTACTTTTGTCACAAAGATCAAATGAGATTATAATCTAAAGAGTCTCCAAACAGCAGGCACTGAATAAGCACTGGCTCCTTCCATTCCTACCTACCATCTTTCCCATGATAAATGGTGAAATCTGGTATCTAAAATGGCATATGAATAACAAAATCCACCAGTAAGACCACAGGATGTCAGAGCCAAGGAACCTTATTGAGAACAGTCAACTCTTTTCATTGCAACTCAGTTGCAACTGAGTTGATTCTGACTCATGGAGACTCCATGTGAGTCAAGTGTAAAAGTATACTGGGAATGGAGGCCCACAAACAGAAGTGACTAGCCCAAGGCATCATAGCAAATAAATGGCAAAACCAGGACAAGAACTCTGGTCCCCAATTCTTTGGATAGAGATCCATTCCCACCTCACCATCACCTCCCTGCCCTCTCTGTACAAGGACAGCAGAGTCAGAACAGTAATCACAATAGTCTCACTCATGTGGAATTATGGCATTTATTACTTGCACATGGTGTTTCTAGTAGTGAAGTACATGGCAAGCCTACTAAATATTTACTTGATCTGTACAGACAGAAGAATTCTAGGTCACATGAACAGCAGCCTAAATTGAATCGCCAGAATACAGAGTCACGGCCTCTCAATCAATTCCCAGACTTGAGTCAGTTTACAGACCCACAACCCCTTGAATGAAGGGGAAGCCAGGTCCCTTTGAGGAAGGACCCTACTGCATAGCCAAAAATCTATAATGTCAATCTTTCTCCCAGCCTTCCCCAAAGGGCTCTGAGGCCTTTTACGAGAGTGACTGTTCACTGGGGAAAAGGAAATAATCAGACTTTTCGGGAATTACTGGACACTGGCTCTGAATTGACACTAATTCCAGGAGACCCAAAGTGTCATTGTGGCCCACCAGTCAGAGTGGGGGCATATGGAGGTCAAGTTATTGATGGGAGTCTTAGCAAAGGTGCGTCTCACAGTGGGTCCAGTGGGTCCCCGAACCCATCCTGTAGTGATTTCCCCAGTACCAGAATGCATAATTGGAATAGATATACTAAGCAATTGGCAGAATTCCCACATTGGGTCTCTGACATGTGGAGTAAGGGCTATTATGGTAGGAAAAGCCAAGTGGAACCTATTAGAACTGCCTCTACCTACAAAAATAGTAAATCACAAGCAATAGCACATCCCTGGAGGGGTTGCAGAGATCACTGCCATCATCAAGGACTTGAAGGATACAGGGTTGGTGATTCCCACCACATCCCCCATTTAATTCACCTATTTGACCTGTACAAAAAACAGATGGATCTTGGAGAATGACAGTAGATTATTGTAAACTTAATCAGGTGGTGACTCCAATTGCAGCTGCTGTTCCTGATGTGGTTTCATTGCTTGAGCAAATTAGTACATCTCCTGGTACTTGGTATGCAGCTATTGTTCTGGCCAATGCTTTTTTCTCAATACCAATTTCAAAGGACTATCAAAAGGAGTTTGCCCTCAGCTGACAAGGCCAACAATATACTTTCACAGTGCTTCCTCAATGGTATATCAACTCCCCGGCACTAGGTCATAATTTAGTCTGTAGGGATCTTGATCACCTTTCCTTCCACAAGATATCACACTGGTCCATTATATTAATGACATTATGCTGACTGGACCTAGTAAGGAAGAAGTATTGATGACTCTAGACTTATTGGTAAGACATATGCATACTAGAGGTTGGGAAATTAACCCAACAAAAATTATGGCACCTTCCACCTCAGTGAAATTTCTAGGGGTCCAATGGTGTGGAGCATGTTGAAATATTCCTACTAAAGTGAAGGATAAGTTATTGTATCTGACTTGCCCCACAACTAAAAAGGAGGCACAACGTCTGGTGGGCCTCTTTGGATTTGGGAGGCAACATATCCCTCATTTGGGTGTGTTGCTGTGGCCTATTTATTAAGTGACTCAGAAAGCTGCTAGTTTTAGGTATATATCCTAAAGAAATGAGAGCCATGACAAGAAAAGACATATGCACATCCATGTTCATCACGGCACTATTTACAATACCAAAAGATGGAAACAACCTAGGTGTCCATCAACTGAAGAATGGATATCCTAATTATGGTACATACACACAATGGAATACGATGCAACCCTAAAGAATAATGTAGAATCTGCAAAACACCACATAACGTGGACGAACTTGGAAGACTTTATGCTGAGTGAAATAAGTCAATCACAAAAGGACAAATACTGTAGAGATCTTGATCACCTTGTGATTGTAAAAGTCAAGGAAATGCTTGTCTGTGGAAGGTCATTTTCTTTGTTGGTTACCAGGGGTGGGAGGGTAGGGTAGAGAGTACGATTAGATAGATAGAGATAAGTTTTTATTTGGGTGAAGAGAAAGGCAATGTACCAAATGTGAGTAATCAATATATATAGTGGCACTGAGGAAGAGAAAGACATAGAGAGGTACGTGAGAAGTACAGAAAACAAAGATGAACCCTTTTGCACATATAGTACAATGTGGTCAGTGAAGGCAAATACGGGTATATGGGTGGATAGATGGGTGGACAGGCTGAACTATTAGCTATGGCTATGAAGTGGGGAGTGCAACCAAGAACATGTATAGGGTTGGCAGACAGTGGTCCTATAACTTTATGTGTATGATCTGAATTCCCAGGTGTATAATGGAGCTGACAAGGAGTAAGGCTGTAGTCAATGCTTGGTCACAGCCAGCTACCCAGAGGGA
>NW_006921719.1:6008807-6009990 GCF_000298275.1 Orycteropus afer afer
GGAGATGTTGCATTGTGGTAAATTGTGGTCACTGTCATGAGACAAAGTGTATGTGAACTGCTGTATGGAAAGTGAATTTGCTCTGTAAATTTTCACACAAATCACAATAAAAAAGAAAGAAAGAAAGAAAGCTGCTAGTTTTGAGTGGGTCCCAGAACAACAGAAGGCTCTGCAACAGGTTCAGACTGCCATACAGGCTGCTCTGCCACTTTGGCCAAATGATCCAGCTGATCCTGTGGTGCTTTAAGTGTCTGTAGTAGATAGAGATGCTGTTTGGAGTCTCTGGCAGGTCCCTATTGGTGAATCACAACACAGACCCTTGGGATTTTGGAGCAAAGCCCTGCCAACCTCTGCAGATAACTACTCTCCTTTTGAGAAACAGCTTTTGGCTTGTTATTCGGCTTTAGTAGAGACTGAACGCCTAACTATGGGCCACCAAGTCACCATGAGGCTTGAGCTGCCCATCATGAACTGGATATTGGCTGACCCACAGAGTCATAAAGTTGTACATACACAGCAGCACTCCCTCATTAAATGGAAGCAGTATATCAGAGATCGGGCTTGAACAGGACCTGAAGGCACAAGTAAGTTGTAAGAAGAAGTGGCCCAAATGCCTATGGTCTCCACTCCAGTCACATTACCTTCCCTCTCCTAGTCTGAACCTGTGGTCTCATGGGGAGTTCTTTATGATCAGTTGACTGAGGAAGAGAAAACTTGTGCCTGGTTTACAGATGGTTCTGCATGATATGCAGGCACCACTCAAAAGTGAACAGCAGCGGCCACTGCAGCCCCTTTCTGGGACTTCCTTGAAGGATGGTGGTGAAAGGAAATCCTCCCAATGGGCAGAACTTTAAGCTGTGCATTTGGCTGTTCACTTTGCATGGAGTAAGAAATGGCCAGATGTGCAATTATATACTGATTCATGGGCTAATGGCTTGGCTGGATGGTCTGGCATTTGGAAGGAGCATGACTGGAAAATTACTGACAAGAATGTATGGGGAAGAGTTATGGGCCAAAGAAGTAGATATTTGTGTCTCATGTGAATGCCCACTGCAAAAATGGCAAGGAGGCCACATGTTCTGACCTCCTCTAATCCCACAAGAGGAAGAAAGGATTACCAGCAGTAACCCAAGGCCTATTCCTACAAGGCCAGACATGCTGCCTCCCTCCAGCCCTTTCTCCA
>NW_006921719.1:6010515-6016451 GCF_000298275.1 Orycteropus afer afer
AGAGAGAGTGGGCA
This sequence comes from Orycteropus afer afer, assembly GCF_000298275.1. Classification (NCBI taxonomy): domain Eukaryota; kingdom Metazoa; phylum Chordata; class Mammalia; order Tubulidentata; family Orycteropodidae; genus Orycteropus; species Orycteropus afer. The sequence continues at coordinate 6,010,530 of NW_006921719.1, forward strand.
CCTCCCAGAACATTGTTTTGTGCTACTCCCAACAGAAATACTCCAGGTGGACAACTTCAGCAATCAGGAGCTCCTCAGTTGCGCATAAAAAATCCCACCTTGGAGTTTACAAAGACTTATGGGTAGAAAAGCCATACTAAGTAATTTACTACACTGCACCCACCAAAAGGTGACTTTGGCCAGAGGAGGACTTTAAAAATCAGGTGGATAGGATGACACGTTCAGTGGAAACCAGCCATCCTTTTCCTCCAGACACTCCTGTCATTGCTCAGTGGGCTCATGGACGAAGTGGTCATGGCGGCGGGGATGGATGTTATGCATGTGCTCAGCAACATGGACTCCCACTTACCAAAGCTGATTTGGCTACTGCCAGTAGCTGAGTACCCAATCTGCCAGCAGCAGAGGCCACACTGAGTCCGCGAAATGGAACCATTCCTCAAGGTAATCAGCCAGCAACCTGGTGGCAGGCTGATTACACTGGACCACTTCTATCATGGAAAGGACAGCATTTTGTTCTTACTGGAATAGATACTTATTCTGGATATGGATTCGCCTTCCCTGCATGCAATGCTTCTGCCAAAACTACCATCCATAGACTTACAGAAGGCCTTATCCACCGTCATGGTATCCCACACAGCATTGCTTCAGATCAAGGGACTCACTTCACAGCAAACGAAGTGTGGCAATGGGCCTATGCTCATGGAATACACTGGTCTTACCATGTTCCCCATCATCCTGAAGCAGCTGGTTTGATAGAACGATGGAATGGCCTACTGAAAACACAATTTTGGCGCCAGCTAGGCAGCAATACCTTGAAGGGTTGGGGCAATGTTCTCCAGGAGGCTGCATATGCTCTAAACCAGAGTCCAATATATAGTTCTGTTTCTCCAATAGCCAGGATTCATGGGTCCAGGAACCAAGGGGTGGAAACAGGAGTGGTAACCAATCTCTATTACCCCTGGTGACCCACTCAAAAAAATTTTGCTTCCTGTCACTCCTACCCCTATGCTCTGCGGGTCTGAAGACCTTAGTCCCAAAGGGAGGAACACTCCCACCTGGAGACACAATACTGACTGCATTGAACTGGAAATTAAGAATGCCACCCAGCCATTTTGGCTTCCTCATGCCTCTGGATCAAAAGACAAAGAAGGGCATTACGGTACTATCTGGTGTGATAGATCCTGATTACCAGGGGGAAATTGGATTGACATTACATAATGGAGGTAAAGAAGAATATGTCTGGAATACAGCATTTTTTCTAGGACTAGAAAAAATGAGTAGTACTACCCTGTGATTAAAGTCAATGAAAAATTATAGCAACCCAATTCTGATATGATTGCTAATGGCCCAGACTCTTCAGGAATGAAGGTTTGGGTCACCCCATCAGGAAAAGAACCACGACCAGCTAAGGTGCTTGCTGAGGGCAAGGGAAATACAGAATGGGTGGTGGAAGAAGGTAGTTCTGAATATCAGCTATGACCACGTGGCTAGTTGCAGAAATGAGGACTGTGATTGTTATATTTCTTCATTGTACATGTGCATCAAATATTTTTGTTTCCTTCTGTTATAAACTGTGAAATGTAAATAAGGTTAATACATTTCGGTTTTGTGTGTGTTAGCATATCATGTTAGGCACAAATACGACTTTATAATTGTCCTTATTTAGAGATTATATATGGTTAAGAAGATGTGTACAACTGCCAAGTTGACAAGGAGTGGACTGTGATAGTTGGAGCTGTGTGTCAACTTGGCTGGACCACAAATCTGGGTGGTTTAAGCAATTGTGATGTGGGTTGTTCCAATGATGGGATCAGATGTATATGTTTTGAGCAGCCAATCCCTTGAAAGGAACTTTCCCTAATGGTGTGGCCTGCTTCCAGTATATTTATGAACATGCTGGAAAAAGAGACACTCTTCTGTGGATCGGGATTCTGCCTACAACTGTCCATGAGCGAACATTCCACCACTCGGCCTGGAGATCTTGGATTCTCCTGTCAACCTTGAGCTCCTCAGCCCCTGCAGCTGTGTGAGTTGGGAAAAGCCTCCATCCAGCTTGATGTTTGATCCAAGAATTTGGGGCTTGCCTGCTTGTAAAAGTGTGTGAGCCATTTTCCTAAGATAAATTTCTCTTTCTCTATATGTAGAAGCTTTACTGGTTTTGTTTCTCTAGAGAACCCAGTCTAACACAGCTGTGTAATAAGTCTTGAAGGATATTGCTTAATTATACTCAGGGGCAAAATTCATAGTCAAATCTTTCTGTCATGAAACAAGAAAAAATTAAAATATACTAAGCTTTGAAATTGTTATATTTAAGAAAGTCAACAGTACAAACTTAAGGAAACCAGTAGTGTAGATCACAAGTTGAAGGTCAAGATAAAAGTACAGATGGCTCAGGGAAAAAGCCTCCTCACTCTTGGAAAAACAACCACACCAAAGTTGGTACAACAGCTTTACTTTTACAGACAAAGGGCAGCATAACTTTATGATCTCAATTTTTAAAAATAACTCACCACTGGATTTATTTTAAGCAGTAACAGAAGCTATAGATTTATTTTTAAAAAAGACTTAAGACTATGACTGTTGTCTCAGTATAATTTTAGCAGTATAACTTTAAAACGTAAATGTTTTAGCAATGCTCTTTTACCATGAACACTCTTTTATTTACTCAAGTAAACTGCATTTAACCTTACATCCTGTCTACAGGGTATATCCGGCTCTCAGGACCTCTGTTGAGCAGCAGCCCACTGGAGACGGACAACTACTTACCACTTGCCCCCCAAAAATAACCACCACCAGGAAATTTAATGACATTACTCAGTGAGCAGACGTCAGCAGGGGCCCTCAAAGAGTAAACAACTTCCCAACTGCCCTGGATAAGGAGATCAGAACTACAGGAATTCTTGTCTTCATCTTTTCCTTGTGTATAAAAATCAGAATCAAACTGACCTAATGCTTCAGGTCACAGTTCTCATAAAATAATTCATTTTTCACATTAATATTCAGAAAGGAATAGTCATTTTCAAATCAATGCTAACAACACAGCTTTGATTTAGTCTCTCAGCTTCAAAGCAACTGATATTTTTAGGCAATAAACAACAATTATGTTCAAGAACTGACACTGCTAATTATACAAGGTGTCACTGAGCTTAGTCTGTTGGATTGTTAAGTATTTATTGGAATTTATTGTTTAAAAAACGATTGTAAAAAGATTGTACAATTAGGGTACCAGTTAAGATAAAAACTGCCGTTGCGTTGAACCGAACTCATAGCAACCCATCCCTGGTTTCCAAGGCATTATCACTATGGAAGTAGATTGCTCAACCTTCCTTCCAGTATTCTTGGTTACCAGTCAAATGTCTTAGGCACTATGCTACCAGAGCTCTTATCAGTTAAGATAGGTGATGTTTATTTTATTTTCGTATTTTAAATTAGTTTTCTGGTAACTATGGCTAACAGAAACATGAAATAAATTATTATTAGAAGCTTCGATGAACCACATTCCAGATTTCTTTGTTTACTTAACTGACCTAACATCATTTAGAAATGACATTAGAAAGCAAAGTTATTATGTTACAAATCTTGATTGGAGGTGAGGAGTGGGAGTACAAATCCTGATTGGAGGTGAGGAGTGGGAGTGCATATATATATGTACATATACATATGTATACATATGTATATACATATGTGTGTGTGTGTATATATATATAGGCGCTCTGGTAGCATAGTACCTAAGGCATTTGACTGCTAACCAGAAGGCTGGTAGTTCAAACCCACCAGCCACTTCTCGGAAGGAAGATTGGGCAATCTACTTCCATAGTGATACTGCCTCGGAAACCCAAGGCGAGGTCGCTATGAGTCAGGTCCGACTCAATGGCAAACAACAACAACAACAACAATATATATATGTATACATATATATGTATACTTCTAACCTCTTCAAAATGTCTACTTTCCTTATTCTTCCTATCCCTTGCCCTGTTTTTCCCCCCTTATCCTTAGCTCTTAATTACTATAGAATGTAAGTTCTATATGACAGCAGGTATTTTCTCTTTTTATTTATTGCTATATTCTCAATAAGCAAAAAAGTGCCTGGCACAAGGTAGCATTCAAAAAGTATTTTTCAATGACTGGTTCAAAAATATTGGCTGTTGAATAAACAATCATTTATCTAGAAATCACACTCATACAACATATATATATATATATATATATATATATATATATATATATATATATATATATATATATACACACACACACAATGTAATACAGCATACTCTAGTTATCGGAGCATGTTTGTTAATTAATATACTTTATTTCACTATGAAGTAAAAAGTTAAAGGAAAGAATCTTGTAGGAGGGCTAAGTGCTGGGGACCCCAGAAGAATCATATAATCTGTCTTTTCCTACACCCCTTAGTAGAAACAGAAATTTATGCTGGGATCAATTTACATTAACAATACCTCCACCCTCATCTGTCAGTTTGTTGTACTGTGGTGGCTTATGTGTTGCTGTGAGACCGGAGGCTATACCACCTGTATTTCAAATACCAGCAGGGTCACCCACGGCAAAGCTTCCAGACTAAGACAGACTCAGAAGAAGGAAGGGCCATCCACTTCTCAAAAGAACTGGCCAGTGAAAACTTCATGAATGGCAGTAAAACTATGTCTGACATATTACTGGACAACTTTATGAATAGCCCTGAAACACTGTCTGATATAGTGCTGGAAGATAAGCCCCTCAGGTAAGAAAGCACTCAAAATATGACTGAGGAAGAGCTGACTCCTCAAAGTAGAGTCAACCATAATGACATGAATGGAGTAAAGCTTTTAGCACTTGCATTTGCTGATGGGGCATGACTCAAGATGGGAAGAAACAGCTGCAAACATCCATTAATAATAGGAACATGGAATGTAGGAAGTATGAATCTAGGAAAATTGGAAGTTGTCAAAAATGAAATGGAACACATAAAGACTGAAATCCTAGACATTAATGAGCTAAAATGGACCAGTTTTGGCCATTCTGAATCAGACAAACATATGGTCTACTATACCAGGAATGAGAAATTAAAGAGGAATGGCAAAGCATTCATCATCACAAAGAATGTTTCAAGATCTATCATGAAGTACAATGCTGTCAGTGATAGGGAAAAATCCATACGCCTACAAGGAAGACCAGTTAATACCACTATTACTCAAATTTACGCACCAACCACTAAAGCCAAAGAAGAGGAAATTGAAGATTTTTACCAACTTCTGCAGTCTGAAATTGACCGAACACACAATCAAGATGTGTTGATTATTACTGGTGATTGCAAAGGAAAAGCTGGAAACAAAGAAAAATCATTGGTAGTTGGAAAATATGGCCTTGGTGATAGAAATGGCACCAGAGATTGCATGAGAGAATTTTGTAAGACCAAAGGATTATTCATTGTAAATACCTTTCTTCACCAACATAAACGGCAGCTATACATGTGGACCTCGCCAGATGGAATACAAAGAAATCACATTGACCACATTTCCCTAAGAGGCAATGGAGAAGCTCAATATCTTCAGCCAAAACACGGCCAGGAGCTAACCATCATATGCAAGTTCAAGCTGAAGCTGAAGAAAATTAAAAAAAGTCCATGGAAGTCAAAATATGACTTTGATTATATCCCACCTGAATTTATAGACTATCTGAGGAATAGATCTGATGCACTGAACACCAATGACTGAAAACCAGACAAACTGTGGGATGACATCAAGACTATCTTACATGAAGAAAGCAAAAGATCATTAAAAAGATAGGACAGGGGCGGGGCTAGATGGCGGACTAGGCAGGAGGATTGCACAGACCCTCTTCAACAAAGAAAAGGGAAACCAATTAACACAGACACAGAAGATAATCTTGGACCCCTGAGCCTTGAAGGAAAGGATGCAG
>NW_006921719.1:6033316-6034456 GCF_000298275.1 Orycteropus afer afer
AAATTTTGGTCAATGACATGAGACAAAGTATATGTGAACTGCTGTATGAAAAGTGAATTTACTCTGTAAATCTTCACCCAAATCCTAATAAAAAAATAAAAATTACATATATTAAACACATTAGAATGGTTGCCTGTGGAGGACAGGAAGGGAAAAAGGATGAAGAATTGGATAAAAAGAAAAAAAAAAGAGAGAAAGACAAGCCTTAAGAAGTGGGGAAAGATTTGACACTAAAAGCAGTAACCATGAAGAAAAAGACTGGTAAGTTAGATTTTAAAATTAAGAACTTCTGTTCTACAAAAAGGAGCTCTGGTGGTGTAGTGAATATGGCGCTTGACTGCATAACCAAAGATCAGCGGTTCAAACTCACCAGCCACTCCACAGAAGGACGATGGGGTGATCTACTTCCATAGTGATTTACAGCCTTGGAAACCCAATGGAGGTCGCTATGAGTCAGAAAAGACTCAATGGCAGTGAGTTTGGTTTGGGTTTGAGTTCTTCAAAAGACCCCATTAAGAGAGTGAAAGGACAAGCCACAGAGCAGAAGACACTTGCTATCTGAAAGTAGAGCATTTCTATGAAACCTTTTATAAGCCGAAATAGCATAAAGTAAAGAAGCAATTATCATTAATTAATGAGGGAAATATTTTTGTGCATTCCCAAACCCCAAAAATAACCTACCAAATCAATCAAAGCAAATAACACAAAATGTAAAACACAATCACACAGTGTTCACACAGTTCAAAGCTATGGCAGCTTGATGCTGAGGTGCTGAGTGTTGTTCCCAGGGAAGGAGCTTGGCCATACTACTCTCTCTGCTTGGGGTAGGTGCTGCTTCTTTAATGGCTTGCCACAAAACAAACACTGAACACTAGTTTTGCTTTTCATCTTCTTTCATAAACACAAAAACTCTTTGAATTTCTTTTGGTTAGTGAAAACAGGTACTAACGTAGGTCTTTCATGAAAGCAATATGGCATAAGACAAAGTTTTGAAAAGCAAGAGATACGTATAACAGACAAAGGATTGTTGTTGTTGTTATGTGCTGTCGAGTCGGCCCCGACTCATAGCGACCCCTCCTTGGGTTTCCGAGGCAGTATCACTACGGAAGTAGGATTGCCCAACCTTCCTTCCGAGGAGTG
>NW_006921719.1:6034556-6053913 GCF_000298275.1 Orycteropus afer afer
CTACGGAAGTAGGATTGCCCAACCTTCCTTCCGAGGAGTGGCTGGTGGGTTTGAACTGCCAGCCTTCTGGTTAGCAGTCAAGTACAACAATGCTTAGAAGGTAAAACAATTTTGTAAGAATATCTGTAAGAAGAAAATTGGAAATTATTTTAAAATTTTATAAAACATATAAACAAATCTCACTGGCTAAAGTCTCTTCTATTTTAAGAGTTCTTGAAAGAAAATGGGAAAAAAAAAATAAAAGGCACTTGCATCTACATTTTGTGTATCTATATGGGGAAATGAGTTACTTATGCAGCTACTACACAGTAGAAAGCTTTGTTTCCATAGAGATTATGACACAACTGATTTAAGCCTTAAATAAGAATATTCTGATTTGAATGAAGAAATGAGTTTTTTGTCTAAATGAATAGTGTATTCAGCGTAACTAAAAGCTCCACATATCTGCTGATATCATTTCCTCTTCAGCAATTAATAGTGAAAATACATTCACACAACCCCTAAAAAGGAATTCATGCCCTTCGAATTTCCCCCAAGTGCCTGAAAATACAGGGATGACATATTTCTATAGGATGTACAAAAATACTGACCATAAAGAAACAATGCAAAACATTTTGAAATATCTTTCTGCTCATTTAACATCTATTAAACATTATCTTGTACTAATCATCTGGAGAGAAGGACAAAAATTAATTCTGTTTTCCTTCAGTCACTACTACCTGAATTCAACAGATACCCTGTATACTGTGATGGGGAGGAAATACACGAAGTTATTAACCCAAAGCACAGAAATGTTAGGTTCCAAAAGAAATGAACTATATATTCTATCAACACGTTGCTGTTGTTTGGTGCCATGAAGTTTGCTTTAATTTTTAGCGACTCCAAGTGACAGAGCTGAACTGTTCCATAAGGTTTCCTAGGCTATAATCTTTATAGAAGCAGATCATCATGTCTTCTCTCCCATAGAGCTGCCAGTGGATCCGAACTGCAGACCTTTAGGTTAGCAGCTGCAGCTAAGTGCTTAACTACTATGCTATCAGGGCTCTTGACAAATATATAAATACAGTACTTATAAAATCTTTCACATTGCCCTAGATAAAGTCTGGCCTCCCTCATATGGCATTTAAGGCTCTGTACTCCTTAAAGGGAACCCTCATGGTGCAGTGGTTAAAGCACTTGGCTGCTCACCAAAAGGTTGGCAGTTCAAACTCACCAGCTACTCCAAGGAAAAAAGATGAGGCAGTCTGCTTCTGTAAATATTTATAGCTCTGGAAACCCTATGGGGCAGTTCTACTCTATCCTATAGGGTCACTATGAGTTGGAATCAACTTGATGACATTGGGTTTTTTGCTTTACCTGCTAGACGGCGATTTTGAAGGTTCTGAGTTCTATTCACTTTCATAAAACTAGAACGTAGCAAAGTGTGGTGCTTGATAATTATCTGTTAAATGAACCAATTACTGAATAACAAATACCCAATATTTCCTCATGTTGTGGAAGTACACGTTCTGAAAGGAAATTTCTATAAAAAATTAAAAAACAAAAAAGATAAACAATTTGGTAGTTAGAGTAAAACAAAAACTGGCCAAGTTTCCTGATAGGCTCATATTATAAATCATTCTGTTCTGCTATATATAATTTCACGCTGAAATCTTCCCAGCTGAATGGATAGTCTCATTTCATTCTCAAAGGTCTCCAAGGAAATGATGCAATCTTTAATTTTGTTACAGTTGAGTATATCCCCAACCAAATATTCAAAGTCCTGTTTGATTAGATTATGTCTTGCTACTATTCTGGGACCCATAAGCAATCAGTGAAGAACTTCCCAGCAGATTCCAAGATGTGCTTGGGGACATTTGGACTCAGAGTGTGGTAGTAAATGACAATGCATGAAGTAAGTGTGGGGAAGGTTTTACCTCCATTGCTCATCTGGAAGACGAATGCTTAAGATTCCAATATTCTGGTTAGCCCACAGTTTGCTTCTATAATTGTTAAGTAGAATAAACTTTTGCAAACTTAAGTCATTTTCCCACTTTAAATCTGTTCAGTGGGGACAGTGCCTCCTCCAGTCCTAAAATTTGCAGAGGTCTCTTTACAGCCTTGGAAACCTATAGGCCAGTTCTACTCTGACTTATAAAAACCAAAACTAAACTCACTGCCGTCGAGTCGATTTCGACTCATAGCGACCCCTCCTTGCCTTTCTAAGGCAGTATCACTACAGAAGTAGATTGCCCCAACCTTCCTTCCAAGGAGTGGCTGGTGGGTTTGAACCACCAGGCTTCTAGTTAGCAGTCAAATGCTTAAGCACTGAGCCACCAGAGCTCCCATTCTGACTTACAGGGTTCATTATAAATTTGACTCAACTTGACAGTACACAAAAACAACAACAATCTTTACAGGAGCAGACTGCCACAATTTTCTCCTAAAGAGTAGCTGGTGAGTTTGAATCACTGACCTTTTGATTAGCAGCCAAGTGCTTAATCACTTGACACCAGGGCTCCTTTGAGTCACATTACACAGTTTCAATTCAGAAATTAAAAGTGATTAGTCCATTTTATCTACATAAAGTTGAAATCAAGTAAAATTAATCTATAGTATATTTTGTAGGGATCTTATTTATGCCCATTTTACTTATGGGGACTCCAATAAAGCATCTCCCACTTACCCACCACTCAGATGTATGCTTTGAGCAGATATATACAGAATGACGAACCAAAGGAATGCAGGAGAAAGAAGAAGACTGCAATACCTAACTGCTGGTGAAGGCAGACTGCTTACTGCAAAGATGACTGTGTTAAATCCTCACTCAATTCAGCCTCGTCTGCATCTTGGAATCAAACTGATTCCAGGGAAGCACCTGCTACTGCTATTGTTGTTGTTGTTGTTAGGTGCCGTCGAGTCGTCTCCGACTCACAGCGACCCTATGCACAAAAGAACAAAACTTCGCCCGGTCCTGTGCCAGGTCCATGATTCTTGCTATACTTGAGCCCATCACCACTGCCACCATGGCAAGCCATCTCATTGAGGGCCTTCCCCTCTTTCGTCGACCCTCCATCTTATCAAGCATGATATCCTTCTCCAGGGAATGGTCCCTTCTGACAACATGACCAAAGTAGGTGAGGTGAAGTGGCCATTCTCGCCTACAATGAGCATTCTGGCTGCATTTCCTCCAGGACAGACCTGTTAGTTCTTTTTGCAGTCCATGGTTCTTTCAGCATCTTCACCAATATCACAATTCAAAAGCATCAATTCTTCTTCGGTCTTCCTTATTCGTTGTCCAGTTTTCACATGCATACGAAGTGACTGAAATTACTATAGTTTGTGTCAGGCACACCTTAGTCCTCAATAAGACATCTTTGCTCTTCAGCACTTGAAAGAGGTCCTTTGCAGCCAATTTTCCCAGTGCTATACGTCTTCTGATGTCCTGACTGCCGCTTCCATGGGTGTCAACTGTAGAACCAAGCAATGTAAAGTCTTTAACAATTTCAGGCTTAATTCTTCATTTATCGCAATGCTGCTTATAGATCCATAGTTGTAAGGATTTTTGTTTTCTTTAAATTGAGATGTAATCCATATTGCAAACTGTATTCTTCACTCTTCATCAGTAAGTGCTTCAAGTCATCCTCACTTTCAGCAAGCAAAGTTGTGTCGTCCACATATCGCAGGTTGTTAATGTTTCTTCCTCGAATCCTGATGCCATGTTCTTCTTCATATAGTCCAGCTGCTCAGATTATGTGCTCAGCATACAGACTGAATAAGTATGGTGAAAGGATACAACCCTGACACACTCCATTCTTGATTTTAAACCATGCAGTGTTGACTTTTTCTGTTCAAACAACAGGCTCCTGGTCTATGTGCAGGATCCTCTTGAGTACAATTAAGTTTTCTGGAATCCCGATTCCCCTCAAAGTTACCCATAATTTGTTATGATCCACACAATCAAATGATTTTGCATAGTCAATTGCAAAAACAGCAAAGAGGCCACATGTTCCGACCTCCTCTAATCTTACAAGAGGAAGACAGGATTACCAGCAATAACCCAAGGCCTATTCCTACAAGGCCAGACATCCTGTCTCCCTCCAGCCCTTTCGCCAACTGTTCCTCCCAAAGCACCCACCACACCTCTCTCCTGGGTTCGATAATTCGCTGCAGTGGCCACACAGAACTCACAGATTACGGGGTTTATTAGGGAAGCACCAGGCTACAATTCAAGTTCAGAAAAAAAAAAAAAACAAACGCTGTCTCTCTCCCAGCCCACCGTCTCTCAGCCAAGTCTCTCACAGTCTCTTTCCCAGCAGTGCTGATCCCTTGGTGTCTCACTCAGCAATGCATGTCTCTTGAGTCTCTTTCCCAGCAGCACGTGTCTCTTCCAGCAGCACGTGTCTCTTGTAGCAGCACGTCTCTCGCAAGAGCACGTCCTTCCTCAGCCAGCAGTCAGAGAGAGTTCTACCTTTAGGAGGCCTTCTTTTGAGCCCGGCAGGGTGGTCAAACTAGCCAATCATAGCATCAGAACTCTAAGCACATGAGAGAGAGTGGGCACCTCCCAGAACATTGTTTTGTGCCACGCCAAACAGAAATACTCCAGGTGGACAACTTCAGCAATCAGGAGCTCCCCAGTTGCTCATAGAAAATCCCACCTTGGAGTTTACAAAGACTTATGGGTAGAAAAGCCACACTAAGTAATTTACTACACCACATCAATAAAACACAAGTAAACATTTTTCTTTGCTAGTCATAAGGTTTTCCCTGGCCAATTATTTGAGAAGTGGACAGCCTCCTGCTTCTTCCTAGTCTGTCTCAGTCTGTAACCTGGGCTGATACCTGTGCACCATGTGCATCCTGCTGGGTTAGAAACACCAGTGGCTTAGCCTCAAAACTCACATCAACACGTCACCACGGTAGGACAAATCCACAGACAGGTTTGTCTCCCTATTGGAAACCTCTTGTACCACCCTTGCCTGGGTCCCTGCAGCTGACTCCTCCTCTATCCAGAGTCCTAGACCTTTTAATCCCCTTTCTCCCACTCTCCCACCCTACGCTTTCAGCCAAGATCCATCTGACATCAGCAATGATATCCCACATTTCATGTCCTCTTCTGAATCCAGTTTGCATTTCTGGAAGTTCTTTGTCAATATATTGCTGTAACCGTCTTTGAATTATCTTCAGTAAGATTTTACTTGCATGTGATATTAATGGATCTCTTCCAGTCAGTTGGCTAGGTATCTGTCTTCCAAATCTCTTGGCATAGCTGAGTGAGTGCCTCCAGTGGGGCATCCGTTTGTTGAAATATCTCAATGGGTATTCCATCAATTCTTGGAGCCTTGTTCTTCATCAATTCCCCCAGCGCAGCTCTGACTTCTTCCTTCAATACCACTGGTTCTTGAACATATGCCACCTCCTGAAATAGATGAAGGCCAACCAGTTCTTTTTGGTACAGTGACTCTGTATATTTCTTCCATCTTCTTTTGATGCTTCCTGCATCATTCAATATTTTGCCCATAGAATCTTTCGATATTGCAATTTGAAGCTTAAATTTTTTCCTCAGTTCTTTCAGCTTGAGAAATGCTGAGCATGTTCTTCCTTTTTGGTTTTCTAACTCCAGGTCTTTGCACATTACACTATAGTAATTGGCTTTGTCTGCTCAAGCTGCTCTTTGAAATCTTCTGTTCAGCTCTTTTATCTTATCATTTCTTCCATTTGCTTCAGCTACTCTTAGCTCAAGGGCAAGTTTCAGAGTCTCTTGTGACATCCATTTTGGTCTTTTCTTTCTTTCTCATCTTTTTAATGACCTTTTGCTTTCTTCATGGGTGATACTCTTGATGTCATCCCATAATTCTTCTGATTTTCGGTCACTGGTGTTCAATGCATCAAATCTATTCTTTAGATAGTCTCTAAATTCAGGAGGGCTATATTCAAGGTCATGTTTTGGCTCCCATGGACTTGTTTTAATTGTCTTCAACTTCAAGTTGAACTTGCACATAAGCAGTTGATGGTCTGTTACACAATCAGTTCCTGGCCTTGTTTTGGCTGAAGATAATGAGCTTTTCGATCACCTATTGCCACAGATGTAGTCAATCTGATTCCTATGTACTCCATCTGGTGAAGTCCACACATATAGCTGCCGTTTGTGTTGTTAAAAAAAGGTATTTGCAATGAATAAGTCATTGGTCTTGCAAAATCCTATCATGTGATCTCCAGTGTTATTTCTGTCATCAAGGCCAAATTTTCCAACTACCAGTGATTCTTCGTTTCCAACTTTTGCATTCTAATCACCAGTGATAATCAACACATCTGATTGTACATTCAGTCAATTTCAGACTGAAGAAATTGGTAAAAATCTTCAATTTTCTCATCTTTGGCTTTGGTGGTTGGTGCGTAAATTTGAATAATGGTAGTATTAACAGGTCTTCCTTGTAGGCGTATGGATATTATACTATCACTGACAGCATTGTACTTCAGGACAGATCTTGAAACATCTTTTGTAATGATGAACGTCATGCCATTCCTTTTCAAATTGTCATTCCTGACATAGTAGATGATATGGTTGCCTGATTCAAAATGGCCAAAACTAGTCCATTTCAGCTCACTAACGCTAATGCCTAGGATATCAATCTTTATGTGTTCCATTTCATTTTTGACAACTTCCAATTTTCCTAGATTCATACTTCATACATTCCACGTTCCAATTATTAATGGATGTTTGCAGCTGTTTCTCCTTCATTTGAGTTGTGCCATGTCAGCAGATGGAGGTCCTGGAAGACTTACTTTACCTATATCATTAAGGTTGGCTCTACTCTGATGAGGCCACTCCTTCCCAGTCCTAATTTGAGTGTCTTCTGACCCAAGGGGATCATCTTCCTGCACTGTGTTGGACAATTTTTCCAAGCTATTCATAATGTTGCCCAGTAGTGTATCAGACAGTGTTTCTCTGCTATTCATAAAGTTTTCTCTGGCCAATGTTTTGAGAAGTGGATGGCCTCTTCCTTCTTCCTAGTTCACCAGCATGTAAATCCTATTTCCACTGTATCAAGCGAACTATTTTGGTTTTGAATCCCCTTGGAAAAAAATATTTGGCAGAGGTGTTTTTTTTTTTCCTTGAATCTACAACTACATGTATCTTCTGTACACTTCCTCTCATACTCCTTGTTCAATCTCTCAAAAAGCCTTTCCACCTATCTTCTGGCTTTGAGTTTCAGACATCTAATTTCTTAAAAGATGAAGTCTTCATTCCTATTTCTTTTTCTCCTAGTTGTTTGAGGGTAGTTCCCAAGGGGAAGGATGGAGAAAGTATTACGTTACCATGTTCAAATCCCAAGTACTACTCTTTTCCTCCAATAAGAAAAGGGTTTTTATAATTTTTGTGAATATTAAGCAACATGTGATCATTGCAAAATATGTAAGCAATATGCAGGGCATATAAAAAAGAGTAAAAAGTTATTACTTGAAATCTTATTACCACAAAGTAATCCTTACTAACATATAACTACATAGTCTTTGACTTTTCTTCAATGCATATAAATACTTTTTCCTAAAATGCCTTTTCCCATGCATTTGTCACTTAAAACTGAATATCCTCTTGAAAATATAGATCTAAAATATCATTTAATAGCTACATACTATTTGAGAAAATTTCCTTTTAAGTAAGAGTATCATGAGACACTGAAATGTTTAAACTTTAAACTATCCTATAAACCAGAAGTCATATACCTAAAGATCAAACTTTCCACATTTAGTTTCCTTGTAAATCTTACAAAATGAGTTTGTTCTAAAGGCTTTTAGAAAAAAAAAAAAAAAAGCAGGTCAAGATCTTTAAAAGCTAGGTAACTAAGAGTTCTTTTTAAAAATCACTGTTTTTATGACCTTCGTTTCCTGTATAATAAATACTACTATATTTTCCTGTTTTCTCATTACAAGATTAGAGAAAATCCAAACAAAATTATCCAAGTATTACAGCATAGATAGATAATTTCAACCAGTCATTAATCAGGAAGATAGTAGAGAGAATTAGAGAGCTCCTCTTACAACTAGAAGTGAGCTTGTTCTACGATGTCAAATAATGGAATACGCACAGACTGCCTATTGTCCGTATTTATTAAACTGTCTCTTCTAATCCATTTCCTTAATTAATAGAGACTTGTTGTTGTTGTTATGTGCCGTCGAGTCGGACCCGACTCATAGCGACCCCTCCTTGGGTTTCCGAGGCAGTATCACTACGGAAGTAGATTGTCCCATCTTCCTTCTGAGGAGTGGCTGGTGGGTTTGAACCGCCAGCCTTCTGGTTAGCAGGCAAGTGCCTTAGGCACTATGCTACCAGAGCTCCTAATAGAGACTTAGAGCTACACAAATATTGATCCTTAATGCTGGTCGTAGTTGTGAAGTAAAGAGAAAAAATACTCTGTTTTTTTCTCAGTTGACTTTATAGACAACTTTTTCAAAGAAATATCCCCTACACAAATGAGCAAAACTCCAGATGGCAAAGCACTGGCATATCCAAGAGACAAATATTATATGTGAATGTTATTCACAAAAATATTCCAAGTGTTTGTGGTTAGCCTGTAGATTAGGATATATTCCTTACAAAACTGATGGGGTAACCCTTGAGTCAGAAATAAACAGTAACGCACAAGAAGAACTAGAGCTAGAAAAAAGCTAGTAATTTAGCTGCCAATGATTTATGTATTAATAGTAATTAAGCCACCACCACAACAGCATCTAATCATTTGAGTGTTTACTAGGTATCAGGGAGCATTTAACTTAATCCTTATCAACTCCATAAAGTAGGAAGTACTCTTACTATTATAAATTACAGATTTGGAAACAGAGAGTCACAGAGAGATTAATCTACTTGTCAGTCACACAGCTAGTAAGAGGGGAGTGGTGTGGAATATGGGCTATGTGACCCAAAGACACATGCTCAGTCACTGCACTATACTGCCTCACACACTAAACAACTATGACAACTTAGAAGAGGGTGTAAGTGATTTTGAGTGAGGTGGTCAGAAAAGTCAGCATCAGGTTGGGTCTGGAAAGGCAGGCAAGACTTGGGCAGGTAGAAAGGAAATGTCCATACGAGCAAAGCTTACAGAAAGAAGAGTAAATGCACAATCTTTGATACCCACATGGGTAATGTCGATTACAAATCTCTCTCATGTATTTGGCAAGCTGGTATTTACAGAAATTGGAAGACAAGATATGTGAAAGACACAGAGATAGAAGGTCCAGTCCCACCTCTGCTCACCATTGGGTGGCCTTAGGCATGTCACGGATCTAACTCTGGGTCTCAGTCTAGTCTGCCAAACAAGAAATGTAATGTGCTATCAGGTTTAGTTTTAGGTAGCATAGTAGTATCTTACATATTTTGTCATTTGTATTCTTAATATACAGATTTACTGTCTTAAAGAGCATATGAAATAATTATTCAATCATCAGATTTAGATATGAAATTACTACCCAGTCATTCACTTCAACAAGCTTTTATACAACATATTGTTATGCACTAAACCAATACTAAATGCTGAAGTTATAGAAATAAACAAAATATTTATCCTATCTTCAAGTAGCTAAATATAGAATGACAGAAAAGTATTAGCAAATAATTACAATACTTTGTGAGCGTTTAAAACAAAAACTTGTAGAGTATGATTGTGAAGTATTGATTAACTCTGCCCAAGGGAAAAATGACAAAAGCTTTCAGAGGAGTAATGTCTGCTGAGGTAGATCTTGAAGGAAATGCAGAGCTCTGCCAGATAAGAAGGGAAAAAGACATTAGGAAATAGTATGTGGAAAGGTATAGAAGTATGAAGCCCAGCATGGTCAGGAACAGCAAATGGTATATGGTTGAGATGGAAGATTCCACTGTAGAGGAGGCTGCAGAAGAGGACAAAGTCAGATGACACAGGACCTTGTTCAATGGTGGGTCTCAGTGGTTAACAGTACTGCAGCCAGGTGAGCACTCAAGTGCCCAAGCACACATACTGGCTTAAAACAATAAAACAGATTCCAAACACCAGCAGCTGATAAACTAAAGCTGCTTCTAAATTGCCCACTCTGATAGTAGCCAGCTTTGGAAGAAAGTGACAGAGTTTGCAAGAGAAGGAAACCAGTGACTGGGGTGGGAAGGGAGGCCTAGGGAAAGCAGTGGTTGGATGATCATGTCAAACTGGGTTGGACTCACTGGAGGCTACTGAAGGAAGATTGTAACCATCTTATATAGTACAAGGAAATGAAAAATTCCACAAGCAGGAGACAAAACTCAGGTAGAGTTATAGCAGCTATTTTCAAACAGCTCTAGGACTTCAAATAAGGAAAGAAAGCTAAAATAGTTATGAGGCTCCAAGGAGGAGAATTAAAACTGGCCTGTGGAAATCACAGAGGAGAGGTTTGAGCTCATGTAACGTAGAATTTTATCTGTGGCAATCTCTGTTGGATGCATTCTCAACAGTTACCTCTCTTTCCCCCCTGACCACAGAACCAGCCTCCACTACGAAGGCAGAGAACGCCAGATGCTCACTGCTGCAACATTCCTTGAAGTAAAACATGAACACATAAAAATCTCTGGCCAATGGGACCTGATGGAAAGTTGACCGAGAAGAGAAGTGTTTTATGGGAAACTACTTCTTCCTTGTTAAAAGAATATTCCTGCCTGCCTGCCTTAGACATCATCCTGTGAATACATGATTCTTGAAGATGCAGCTGTACCTTGCATCCAAAGAGAGAGAAGCTGACACAGAGCTGCTGAATTAACCATCCTAGGTCTTCTCCTCCAGACTTATGACATGAGAAAATTAAGTAGCCTTTTAGTTGTTTATGCTCTTAGCTGCAGCTGTAAAGTCCTGATACAGTTTAACACCCAGAGATAAGCAATGCATGCGGCTTCAAATAAAGGTCCTAGCTAAACTTTGGCAGAAATACTATAAAGGAGAGCCAGGCACCAGAGAATGTTTCTATTGAAAGGTTTTGTTCACTGTTGTGATATATCGCTTTTATATGGCCTTTCTAGCCATGGTCTTGAAAGTCCCACCAAATGACTGGGTGAGACAATGCAACTGTGGATCACGGAAGGGATTGGACAGCTTGCTAATAATGCAAATAAGGTACACAGCACCCATGTGAGGGTGGGACCTTGCAAATAAGGTATAGGTAACCCTAACAAGGGGAATGGTCAATTTTGCCATCCCCCTAAGTTTAAAATGAGCCAAGCCAGGGTTGGAAAGAGAGGACACCTCACTACCACCAAGAAGAAGAAACTAGAGCAGAGCACATCTTTTGGACCTGGGGTCCCTGTACTAAGAAGCCCCTAAACCCAGGAGTAAGAGAAAAGAGACAGCTAAAACACCAGAGATGGCACAAGACAGCAAGAAGCAGCAGCAGAGAAAGAGGGGCAGCAGAACCAGGAGACTAGCATGAGATGGTGTGGTGGGCTTCCCAGCCCATGGAGTAAGGTGGCTACAGTGGGCAAGCCAATTCAGAGAGTGAGAGAGATGAGAACCATCAGGCAGGAAGCTTCCAGGAAGAGCAAGGTGCCTCCAGGCATTTGTCAACAGAACTAGACTTAATGACCCACAGAGTTAGAAAGCTAAACATCTTGGTCCAAAGCTTAGTGGTGGTGGTGGTGGGGTGCCCCTGGGCACTTACTGGTGGAACTAAGGGGCTTTGTAACACTTGCCCAAGCAGGGCAAAGGCCAGGCCAAGAGGCCAAGAGGCAGGGCCAGAGAGAGGCCTGCCTATGGGTATGGCTAGAAGAAGCTATCCTGACTGCAGAACTGTATCCTGAGTTGTTCTTAATCCTGATAACCTGTTACTTCCCTAATAAACCTCATAACTGTGAGTATGATCTGTAAGTTGTGTGGTCATTGCAATGAATTAGCAAACCAACAGAGGAGTAAGAGTGCCATGGGAAGGATGGCTGGTGTAAGAATTGGTAACAAGGTTGGAAAAAGAAGTAGGTCTAACCTCTGCTTCACAGGACTCCACCATGGGCCAATGCTGACGGTGATTCTCTCTCTTCTCCCTTGTAAAGTTAGAGGAGGTCAGATGCCCTCACCACGCCATTTTTACAGTTGGTGTCAGAAGTGGGATTCACTGCAATGGTTCCATACTTATGGGACCATGGGACTTTAGAGGAGAAACAAAGATGAGATATGGGAAGTGAAACTTTATTAGATGGTTACTTTGGTTGTTGTTATCTGTAATGGTTGAAAAGAAAGTAAGAGATGTTATGCTGAAGCAGCAGATAGGGAAATGGAGGATTGAAAAGGCACATATGGAGTGGCTTAGGACAAAAGCCAGGCTGGTTAAACACGATGACTGACAGGGAGCCAGTATCTTTTGGTTCCACCCAGCCAAAGGCCCATGGCCAGCTGAATATGAACGTGGGAAGATAGTCAAGGAGTAGAGAAGAGAAAATGAAACTGGAATTTTACAAAAGGTTTGTGTGTTAATTTGAATATAGTGTGGATATTGAAGGAGCTCTGGTAGCATAGTGTCTAAGGCACTTGCTTGCTAAAACAGAAGGCTGGTGGTTCAAACCCACTAGCCACTCCTTGGAAGGAAGGTTGGGCAATCTACTTCCACAGCGATACCACCTCGGAAACCCAAGGAGGGGTTGCTATGAGTTGGGTCCAACTTGACGGCATCTAATAACACGGATATTGAATGTTTCTATTACATAGTGTTATAAAACAGACCTAAATGAATGATGGAAATGAGTATCAGGTGTTACAGATAACAGGGAACTTCTAACTTCACCTTCAGCCAATGCCTGACTGGGTGTGCTAAAAGTGGAATTAGGATTTGCCCAAAAGAAGCACAGGCTGTTGGTCTGAATGCAGTAGTCCTATGTATAATATAAAGTATTAGGGGCCCAGGTCAAAAACCTAAGTCCCACCCAAATACTTTCTAACTTGGAAATTTGCATTTGAGAACACATGCAGACCCACCCAGAACTGCTGCGCAGAAAATTGGCATGTAAAGAAGGACCTGCAAGGAAAATTTTTAAAAGTTGCTCATTTCTTGAACTGTGAGCAAGTAGTCTGCCGCTGGGTATACTGAAGCAGGAAAAGTCAGTGCCCACTAGAAGAAACCCTTCCAGAACTGGAAGTTAAAGGGAGCCACCAGGTAGACAGCCTGGTATGCTCACCTGAGGTGAACCCATGGAGCCATAAAATGAGCAGAAATGAGGGAGGTGCAGCAATGAAGAGATGGGCTGAATTTAGACATATTCCACTGGTACCTGCTGACCTTGCCCTTGGGGACTAAGGATGAGAGAGATTAGCACCTGGCTGATCTGAAGTGCAGGGAGTTGTATGGACTCCAGAGCCCATGGATGGTGCCCACTGACCTAGCCCATGGGGGATAGGGATGGGGGGGTGAGGGAGAGAGAGGGAGAGAGAACGAGACAAGGGACTGGCGGTTCTAAAGTGCAGGAAGGTGTGTGGATTCTTGAGCCTACAGCTGGTACCCTCTGACACAGTCCACAAGGGCTGAACTGACCAGAACCTGATCAAATGAAGAGACATAAAGATGTTTGACACCGTGAGCTGGTATAAATTGCTGCAATTTGATGGCCTGCTCTGGACTAGACTTATGGATGCAGATGCTACAAATTCCAACCAGAACAGAAAAGTCTTCAGATCAAGGAATATACTTGTCTCCTCAGAGTACTGGCTTGATAGGGACAGGCAATTTAGAAATTGGTTATGTAAAATGGCAGTAGAGAAAGGCACAAAGTGGCTGGCTTACATGCTTTCATGAGAGTGACTACACTCAAAATGAGGGGGACAAGGGGGTAGCCCCAATGAACAGATTCCTCTTTTCCTGATGGATCTAGGGAAAAGAGGATGGGAGGCGATGCTGATAGGATAATATATGATTTGTTTGCGAGCACTGACTGTTAACAGGGTTAACTGTGATTGTAAAAAACTATAATTGTAGAAGTTGTAACTATAAAAAAGGTACTGTGATTGTAAAAAACTATAATTGTAGAAGCTGTAACTATAAAAAAAGGTGGACTACAGGAGAGGCACTGCTAGGCTGGAATACAGTGTCTGAATCTAAAGTTCATTAAAGGTTTTGCAATGCAGATACCTTGTGAGGCTCAGAACAAGGAAATAATCTTTTCTTAGTTAAATTTTATCAGGAAATTATCACCAGAAAAGGTGAAGCCAAGATGATTTTTGGAGAACCTGACCAGATCAGATAGATACCTACGGCAGATCTGAATGGATGGTACCTGAGTAACGTCACCCTGAGTACTCTTTGCCCTATTGAAGAACTAATTGTTAATGATTGTTTGGACTAGAAAAAGGATTGGGAGGGAGAAGTTATTTTCCAAATATGAAAGAACCAAGGCTAGAAAAGTCAGGGGGTGGCCTGTGGTTCAACAGATCTCTTTTATATGGCTTTTCTAGCTATGGTCTTATGACTACCACCAAATGATTGGGTTGTTGTTGTTAGGTGCCATCAATTTGGTTCCAACTCATAGCAACCCTAGTACAACAGAACAAAACACTGCCCAGTCCTATGCCAGTGTGGTGGTTATGCTTGTGTGTCAACTTGGCTGGGCCTGGTTGAGTGGCTGGGCAGCTGGTGGTAGTTATTCTCCATGATGAGATGGCAATCAACTCCTTGGTGAGATCTACCACAAGCAGCTGAGTAGCTGCCTTTGGGATGTGGTCTGCTTCCTATGTATAAGGAGAAGCCTTGGGAATGAATGGTCTCTAGCCTATGACACGCTTGGACCCTGCATGTAGCCATGTCATTGTTCAGCAGCCTGCCATGGTCTGCTGACCTGGAGACTTACAATGGACTTGAATTAATGTCTTGCCATGTGGTTTGGTAACATCAGGACTGTGCCTTTTTACCTGTCAACCTTGGGCTTGGCAGCCGAGTGAAGAAAAACCTCTAGCTTCAGTAGGCTGGGAACTGGAGGCAGAACTGAAGCCCAAGGCTGATTGGTTTTCACCCAGCCCCTAGATCTTGGCACTTTGAACTTGGACTTAAAGCCTCAAAATTATAAGAATAAACTCCTGTTTGTTAAGGCCATCCCATTTGTGGTATGATTCCTGTCAGAGCAGCACTAGGTAACCAGAACAACCAGCCTCACAGTCTTTGCTATACCTGAGCTCATCATTACAGCCACTGTGTCAATCTATCTCATTAAAGGCCTTCCCTTTTTCACTGACCCTCCATGCAAATAAGATGCTTATGGCCCACCAAGGGGATTGGGCAGCTTGCTAATAATGCAAATAAGGTCCATCCCACCATTGTGGAGTGGCATCGTGCAATTAAGGTGTATGAAACCCAAACAAGGGAACTGGTCAGTTTTGCTACTCCAAGCTTAAAATGAGCTTTCCAGAGGTGGAAAGAGGGGATCTCACTACCATCAAGAAAAAGAGACTAGAGTAGAGGGCCTTCCTTGGACTTGGGGTTCCTAGACCTAGGAGGCAGAGCAAAAGCTATAACAATAGAGATGGCACAAGATAGTAAGAAGCAGCAGCAGAGAAACAGTGGCAGAACACCAGAAGAGACCGCACAGTGGGCTTACAGGCCCGCAGACCAAGGAGATTGACAGTGGGAGTGCTGACTCAAGGAGAAGGGCTAAGAGCCTTCAGGCAGGAGGCTTCCTGGAAGAATGCAGGGCCTCCAGGCACTTGTCAACAGAACTACTGGGTTCTAGTCTCTTGGGCTGATGCTGATTAGAACTAGGCTTGCTGACTTATGAAGCTAGGCTCACCAGCAGAGTGGGGTGCCCCTATGCGCTTTTTAGCAGAAGTCTGTAACACTTGCCTGACAGCAGAGGCCAGGCCAAGGGCCAGAAAGGCTGAAGGCCTGAGAGAGGCATGCCTATGGGCATGACTGAGAAGAGGCTGTCCTGATTGAAGAACTTTATCCTAAGTCCTTCCTGATCCTGAACTGTAAGATGTTACTTCCCTAATAAACTCTGTAATTGTGAGTATGGTCTGTGAGTTTTATGTGGCCACGGCACCAAATTATCAAACCTAGAAACCCAGTAGAGAGGCAAGGAGTCAGTAAGGGGGACAGCTGGTGTTGGAATTGGTAAAAAGACTTGAGAGAAGAGGTATGTCTGACCTCTACTACTTCATAGGAATCCATCTTGGGCTGATGCCGATTCTCTCTCCGCCCACTTGAGAAGTTAAGAGGTAGTCAGACTCTCCAGCACACCATTTTTACAACTGTTTTACTATTGAACCTTCTCCTAATATTACTCAGGAACACAAAAGCACCATTCAAATAGGAAAAGAAGAACAAAAGAAGTAAAATGCTATATATTTGGAGAGGTAAAATTCCTGTTAGGTGGTTATTACTTTCATCTGTAGCATGAATGACAGCTGACAAAATTTACTTAAATTCTAACCTAGAGGAGGAGTCAGCAAATTACGGTCTATGGCCAAATCCATCCCACAGCCTAAGCACTAAGAAAAGATTTTATATTTTTTTAATGGTTGAAAAGTTTAAAATATATTTTGTGATATATGAAAATTATATGAAATTCAAATTTCTGTGTCTGAACATAGTTTTGTTGGAACAGACTCTCATTGGTTTCACTATTGTCTGTGGCTGCTTTTGCACTACAATGACAGAGTCGTTGCTAAAAAGACCATTCAACCCACAAACCCTAGAATATTTACTATCTGGCCCTTTACTGAAAAAAAATTTGTCTAACCTTGACCTAGAGGAACCTTAGAGATTAGCTCTAGCACATCTCTGTTGTTTTATGGATAAAAAACATTAGGCCCTAGACTGGGTATTAAATTAGTCCTAGAGCTATGACTGAAAGAAACCTCATCCCAACAATTACTCTATTTTTAAAGGAAAATATGAGGACATTTGGGAGCTCTGGTGGTGTAGTACCTAAAGCATTTGACTGCTAAGCAGAAGGCTGGCAGTTCAAATCCACCAGTCACTCCTCGGAAGGAAGGTTGGACAATCTACTTCTGTAGTGAAACAGCCTCAGAAACCCAAGGAGGGGTCGCTATGAGTCGGATCCAACTCGACGGCACATAACAAGATAATTAACAAGGAATTTCAAGGCTGTGCTGTCTAAATGAAATACCAGAATTAAGCCCTCTCCAGAGTAACCTTGCAGCATCTTTAGTTAGATGAACATTTTTATTCTTTACATTTCTCACCAGAGACTACTTTTTGCTGCCAGCAATCCTTTTTCACAGATTGCAACTTATCTCAATACTTACTGACTTGAAAACATGTACAATGAAATGTGCTTCATGCAAATGAAGATTAAAAATGAGTAAGACACCACCATACTTGCTGCTCTCAAGAAACCAAGACCGATTGGAGAACTCACAAGACAAGCCGACAAGACCAAGCATGAGGAAGGTTTCTCTGTGCTGTGAGGACTGAGGGAGCAGCCAGGAGTGTCATCTAAGATGGACTCTGAAGGGCAGGCAGGACTTTTATTACCCCGCCACCCCCAAAAAAAAGGGCAAACAGGAGATCACACTCCAAATAATCCCACAACTAAGTGAGAGGGATTTTTCCCTCTACAAAACTGTCAAATATTAAAAATAGATACACTTTTGATAGGAGTGTAAACTGGGACACTGTGAAGGACAATTTATCACTGCATACATGAAGTGTTTCAAATGTTCACACTCTTTGACTTAGCAGTTCAACTTACACATAGTCTAAAGAAAAATCATGATACTTTGTTGCATGTGCAAGTATTACGTACTCAAAAATAAGTAATAATAATAAATAAGAATAATCATAGTGTGAGAAAAAAAGACTTAGTTATATGGGTGTTCACCAGAGCACTGGTGATGACAAGTATTTTCAACAATGTTAACCAGTTAAATGATATTTCTATATATTGTAATGGTATTAATGTATAAAAATACTGCAAAGGCAAGTAGTTGGACCTGTGGGCTCTGGACCATGGTCACAGGGGGTTGTGGGTGGGAGGTACATCAACTCACAGAAAAATGACAGGAAGAATAGGTAACAAAAATCAGTGCTTCTAAGTGGTAAAATAACCGATGGATTTTATTTTCATGTTTTTACTTGTTTTCTAAGTTTTCTATAACGAACATGCATCATTTTCATAAGGAATAAAAATGTGGAATTATGTAAGTTTTCTAAGACATCTGAGCCAAAATTCTGTCATTTTATGGCACTATTCCACACACACACACACACACACACACAAATGTTTTGCAATGCAATGTTTTATGACAGTGAATACAATTTCTTGGTCATCTTTATGCATTTTCTTGGGTAGAAAAAACTAAGCAAGCTTAGTAAGTCACAGCAAGGGAGGAAAGCATATTGGTTTTGCGAATGGCAGGTATTTCCTCTAGCAGATCCCAACCTAAATATTTCAGTTTGGTTTCAACACCAGTGGTGAAATCCCCTCCAATATTGTTTTACCTCAAACACCACCTTTCTCAAACAGGGAGCTGTTTCTCTATTGTGGATCATTCTTCAGCTTCTGGATCCTTAACTAGTTTCTCAAACCAAACCTAACTTATTGCCATGGAGTCAATTCCAATTCACAGCAACCCCCATTGGTTCTCCAAGGCTGTAAATCTTTACAGAAGCATACTGCCTCATCTTTCTTTTGTGGAGCAGCTGGTGGGTTCGAACCACAGACCTTCTGGTTAGCAGCCAAATGCCTTAACCAATATACTCCCAGAGGTGATCACTTGTAAAAAGAATGTCATCATCATTTCACATTTGTTGGATCTTCTTGTAGGAAATTGATTGGCAAAGAGTAGACTAAAATTTTAGGGACGTTCTCATTGCTTGTCCAGACCTCAGCCACTCAAAGTCTGGTCCATGGCCAAACAGGGCCTTGAGGGTCTCCTAGTGGCTATGAGATAAATCCAAAAAAAAAGCCTTCCATTTGTCCTTACAGGCAAATGACCATCAGTACCTTAAGTTCTTATCATTCCAAATGACTAAGAACCACATAGTAGTAAACTATTAAAGTATAAAAAGATAATATTTGCTGTTCATAAACCAAATGAGATGTTACTCACTTAGACCAGCATTTTCTTTACATAAAACTCTTTTCATGGTCCAGTAAGAAAAGCCTATTACATCATAATCCAGAATATACAGACACAAATTTATCACTGAACTACAAGTTTCACATGACAATTCTTATTCTTACTACAGGTGAGGCACTCTGTTATTTTATATTCTACCTTATTTTAAAACAAATTATGGTAGTTTTACTCAGCAAAATCAGAATGGAGGAGGCATTCCTCAACATAATAAAGGACATATATGGTAGCATAGTGGCTAAGACACTTGCCTGCTAACCAGACGGCTGGCGGTTCAAACCCACCAGCCACTCCTCGGAAGGAAGGTTGGG
>NW_006921719.1:6054613-6058180 GCF_000298275.1 Orycteropus afer afer
TCACAGCATCAGAACTCTAAGCACGTGAGAGAGAGTGGGAACCTCCCAGAACATTGTATTGTGCCACGCCCAACAGAAATAACCCAGGTGGATAGTTCCTCAGTTGCTCATAGAAAATCCCACCTTGGAGTTTACAAAGACTTATGGGTAGAAAAGCCACACTAAGTAATTTACTACACTGCAAGCAGTAAAGCAAGAAAGGGAAATCAAAGACATCCAAGTTAGTAAGGAAGAAGTTTAACTATCCCTATTTGCTGATGATATGATCCAATACTTAGAAAAATCCAAGAGACTCAGTAAAATATCTACTGGAACTAATTTACAGATTCAGCATAGTGGCAGCATACAAGATTAACATCCAAAAATCAGCTGAATTCCTCTACACCAACAAAAAAACTGCTGAAAAGTGAGTAAGGAAATCGATACCATTTGCAATCCAAATAAATAAATAAATAAATAACAAATTCACTGTCCTCAAGTCAGATCCGACTCATAGTGACCTATCCTTGGGTTTCCAAGGCAGTATCACTATGGAAGTAGATTACCTAATCTTCCTTCCAAGAAGTGGTTGGTGGGTTTGAACTGCCAGCCTTCCAGTTACTAGTCAAATGTCTTAGGCATTATACCACCAGAGCTCCCAAAAAACCAAAATACTTGGGAATAAATCTTACCAGGGACATAAAAGACCTGTACGAACAACATGTGATCTTCAGCCTATGTGAGTACAAGAAGAGAAGAACTAGATGATGCCCAGCTACCACCAACCACTTGGAAAGGGATCTATGTAGGAGATCCTAAATAGAGTGGAAGAACAATGTGGAACAAAACTCAAAAAAAAAAAGGGGGGGGGAGGGGCTGACCTGGTTTACTGGTATAATAAGAGTCTGATGGAACCACTGAGACTATGACCCCTAGCTACCCTTCAGGTCTGGAATTGAACTCACTCCTGTGGCTTCCAGCCAAACAAAAGACAGGCATATGAGCTGAACATTTACATTAAGTAAACATACTCCTTGGAGAGATCAATCATGGGAGAATAGAAGGGCTGTTTATGCACAGGGAGACAGCTCAGGGGGCAGGAGTGAGAGGGAGGGAGGGACATAGGGAAGAGGTAACTATGGGGAGTAAATGGGAAGGATGCTGCTGCATTGTAGAAAATTGCAGTCAATGTCATGAGACAAAATATGTGTAAGCTGCTGTATGAAGAATCAATTTGCTCTGTAAACTTTCACTCAAATCACCTTACAAATTAAAAAAATAAAAATAAAGAGACCTGAACAAAGGAAACTATAAAAGACTACTTCAAGAAACCATAAGAGATCTACACAAATGGAAGAACATACCATGCTCATGGATAGGAAGATTGAACATTGTGAAAATGTCAATTCTACCCAAAGCAATGCAATCCCAATCTAGATCCCATCCTATATTCTTTAAGGATATAAAAAAAAAAACAATCACTAACTTTATATAGAAAGGAAAGAGACCTCAGATAATCAAACCACTACTGAAGAAGAACAAAGTAGGAGGTCTCACACTCCTGGATCTCAAAACCTACTACACAGCCACAGTAGTGAAAATTGCCTGGTATTGTTACAACAACAGACACACAGATCAATGTAATAGGATTGAGAACCCAGAAACAGATTCATCGACCTATGATCAGCTGATCTTTGACAAAGGGCCAAAATTCATTAAATGAGGAAAAGACTGTTTAACAAATGGTCCTGGCAAAACTGGATAGCCATTTGCAGAAAAATGAAACAAGATCTGTACCTCACACCATACCCAAAAACTAACTCCAGATGGATCAAAGACTTAAATGTGAAACCTAAAACTATTATAAAGTTCCTCAAGGAAAAACTACGGGCAAATTTAGGGGCCCTAAAATATGGCATAAATAGCCACTCAAGCATAACCCAAAATGCACAAACACCAAAAGAGAAACTAGATGAATGGTACCTTCTAAAAATTAAATTTTTATGTGCTTCCAAAGACTCCTCCAAAAGAGTCAAAAAAGAATACACAGATTGGGAAAAAATATGCAGCTATGACTTATCTGATAAGGGACTTATCTCTGGAATTTATAGAAAACTCCAACACCTCCACAACAAAAAGACAAATAATCTAATAAAAAAAAAATGGGCAGAAGACATGAATAGACACTTCACCAAAGAGGATATTCAGGCGGCCAACAAACATATGAAGAAATGCTCACAATCATTAGCTATTAGAGAGATGCAAATCAAAACAATGAGATACTATCTTGCCCCAGCACAAGTAGCAAAGTTCAACACGACAGAAAATAACAAATGCTGGCAAGGATGCCAAGAGATTGGGACTCTCATACACTACTGGTAGGACTGTAAAATCATACAACCACTGTGAAAAGCAGTATGGTGAGTCCTTAAAAAGTTGGAATTAGAAATACCATTCGACCCAACAATTCCACTACTAGGAATATATCCTAAAGAAGTAAGAGCAAGGACAAGAACAGATATATGCACACCCCTGTTCATTGTAGCACTATTTACAATAGCAGAAAGATGGAAACAACCTACATGCCCATCAACAGAAGAAAGGATAACCAAACTATGGTACATACACACAATGGAATACTATGCAACCCTAAAGAATAACAAAGAATTGGCAAAACATTGTATAATGTGGATGAACTTGGGGGACATTATGCTGAGTGAAATAAGTCAATCACAGACGGACAAACAATGTATTAGTCCTTTATTGTAAAAAGACAAGGAAGGGTTTATATATGGAAGGAAATTTTCTTTGTTGGTTACCAGGGGTGGGAGGGGAGGGGAAGGAACACTGTTAGATAGGTAGAGACAAGTATTGATTTGGGTAAAAAAAAAGGGCAGTGTACCAAAGGTGAATGATCAACATGGTGGCATTGAGGAAGAGGAAGACATAGAGAGGTGCATGAACCCATCTGCACATATAGTACTGCACTGTCAGTGAAGGCAAACACTGATATATGGATGGACAAATGGGTGGACAGGCTGAACTATTAGGTATGTCTGTGGAGAGGGGAGCATGCCCATGACCATGTATAGGGTTGGCAAAAAATGTTTCTATGAGTGTATTTGTATGTTCTGTAAGAATGTCCAGGTGTATAGTAGAGTTGACAAGGGACAAGGTTGTAGTCACTTCTTGGCCACAGCCAGCTACACAGAGGGAGCAAGTAGTTGGACCTGTGGCCTTGAGACCATAGTCACAAGGGACATCAAGCTCAACTGGCATAACATATTACACAAAATCACTGTTTCACATCCTACTTCAGTGAGTAGCAGCTGGGATCATAAAAGCTTGCAAGCAGCCATCTAGATGCAACGACAGAGCTTTCCTCGTCCAGAGCAAAGAAGAATGAAGAAAACCAAAGACACATGGAAACAATTAGTCCAACCGACCAGTACACCATGTGATCGTCAGCCTATATGACTGAAGAAGAACTAGATGGTACCCGGCTACCACTGTCAACCACTCAGAGGGGGATCCATGTAGGAGATCCTAGATAGAGTGGGAGAACAACGTGAAACAAAACTCAAAATC
>NW_006921719.1:6058315-6059683 GCF_000298275.1 Orycteropus afer afer
TTCCAGCCAAACAAAAGATAGGCATATGAACTGAATATTTACATTAGGTACATATACTCCTTGGAGAGATCAATCATGGAAGAATAGAAGGGCTGTGTTTACACATGGAGACAGCTCAGGGGGCAGGAATGCATGGGAGGGAAGGATACAGGGAAGAGGTAACTATGGGGAGGAAGTGGGAGGGGAGCTGCTGCATTGTGCAAAACTGCAGTCAATGTCATGAGACAAAGTGTATGTAGGCTGCTGTATGGAGAGTGAATTTGCTCTGTTAACTTTCACCCAAATCACAATTAAAAAAAAAAGAAAGAAAGAAAAAGAAAAGATGTACAAACTACCCCCCCAAACGAAATACTGTGGTAGTTTTAAAAATAGCACAAATGTTTTGACTTTCCTCCCCTACGCACAGAGGTAAGACCTATGTCCTCTCCCCTTGAATCTGGGCAGACTTAAGACTGGCTCCACCAACAGAGTAAAACAGAAGTTGTACCACATGACTTCAGAAGTATATCTCCCTTGTTCTGCTGGAACAAGCTTACTGCCTACATGACCTCTAAGCTACTATCCATGGAGTTAACTCCAACTCACGGCAATCAACTATGTGACTCAAAGTAGAACTGTGCTCCATAGGGTTTTCAATCACTTACTTTTCAGAGGTAGATCACCAGGCCTTTCTTCTGAGACACCTAAAACTTTCCACCTTTCAGATAGCTGTTGAGAGTTAACCATTTGTACAACTCAGGGCAGGGATCATCTTTCATGGAACCCAGCTGCTTTGATGTGAGAAGCCCAAACCACATGCAGAGACTAGATGCAGTTTACTGGTCAACAGTCCCAGCTGATCCCACACAGTCTCTAAGTCACTCCAGACCAGGCACCAGACACATGGGAGTGAAGAAACCTCCAAATGATTGCAATCCTATCTTAGGCTGGGTTCTCTAGAGAAGCACAACCAGTGAACCTTATATAGAGAGAAAAGAGAAATTTATCTCAGGGAAATGGCTCACACAGTTGTAGAAGTTGGCGAGTCCCAACTTCATGGGTCAAATGCCAAGCTGGAGACTTTTCCTGTCTCACGCAGCTGTAGAGATTGACAAACCCAAGACAGTATAGCAGGCTGTTGGCTTCAGCAGATGATGAATCCAAGATCTGCAGGTAAAATGGCAGATTGTTGGCTCACAGACAGGAAGACAACAATTCCAGTATGGGCAGACAATATGACAGGCCACTCACTGGTCAGCTCCAGAGATGAAGAGTAAGATGCAGGACCAAGATCCAGCAGAAAGCCAAAGAATTTTCCCAGAACTACTATCTATCTATCTATCTATATACATATATACATATATACATACATATACATATATATATACA
>NW_006921719.1:6059783-6061523 GCF_000298275.1 Orycteropus afer afer
GGCTGGCGGTTCAAACCCATATATATATATATATAGCAGGAAGCGGGGGAAAAGGTGGTTATGAGACAGAGTCACAGGATCCAGGTAAGGGGAAGGAGACAAGGACCTACCCCAGGAGGCAGGAAGCAGGGAAAGAGCCAGGGAGGAGACAAAGCCACGGGATCCAGGTAAAGGGAGGGAAACAGGCCTCACCACAAGAGGCAGGAAGTGGGGAGGAGCCATGGGATCCAGGTAGGGGAGGGTGGAGAGGTTTTGAACAGGTAAGGGAGATAAACTTGTCTGTCAGTTAGCTCTACTGTGGTAGTGTGGATGTTGCTGTGAGGCTTGAGGCTGTGCCATCAGTGTTTCAAATGCCAGCAGTGTTGCACATGGTGCACAGGTTTCAACACAGCTTACAGAATGAGACAGAATAGGAAGAAGGAAGAGGCCATCCACCTCTCAAAGAACTGGCCAGGGAAAATCTTATGAATAGCTGAGAAACACTGTCTGATACATCATTAGGCAACATTATGAACAGCCTGAAAACATTTTCCGATACAGTGCAGGAAGATGAGCCCCTCAGGTTGGAAGGCACGCAAAATATGACTGGGAAAGAACTGCATCCTCAGAGTAGAACCGACCTTAAATGATATGGATAAAGTAAAGCTTTCAAGACCTCTATTTGCTGATGTTGCACAACTCAAATTAAGGAGAAACAGATGCAAACATCCATTAATAATCAGAGCATGTAATGTACAAAGTATGAATCTAGGAAAATTGGAAGTTGTCAAAAATGAAATGGAACACATAAAGATTGATGTCTTGGAAGTCAGCTGAAATGGACCGGTTTGGGCCATTCTGAATCTGACAACCATATGATCTATTATGCCAGGAATGACAATTTCAAGAGGAATAGTGTGGTATTCATCATTACAAAGGATGTTTCAAGATCTGTCCTGAAGTACAATGCTGTCAGTGATAGGGTAATATCCATACCCCTAACAAGGAAGACCCATTAACACTACCATTACTCAAATTTACCCATCAACTACCAAAGCCAAAGATGAGGAAATTGAAGACTCTTTATCAACTTCTGCAGTCCGAAACTGACAAAACATGCAATCAAGATGTGTTAATTATCACTGGTGATTGGAATGCAAAGTTGGAAACAAAGAAGAATCACCAGTAGTTGGAATATTTGGCCTTAGTGACAGAAATAACTCTGGAGATTGCATGACAGAATTTTCCAAGACCAACGACTTATTCATTGCAAATACCTTTTTCAACAACACAAATGGCAGCTATACACGTGGACTTTGCCAGATGGAGTACACAGGAATCAGACTGCCTACATCTGTGGCAAGAGGCAATGGAAAAACTCAATATCTTCAGCCAAAACAAGGCCAGGAGCTGACTGTGGAACAGACCATCAACTGCTCAAATGTAAGTTCAACTTGAAGTTGAAGAAAATTAAAACAAGTCCACAAGAGCCAACATATGACCTGGGATATATTCCTCCTGAATTTAGAGACCATCTAAAGAATAGATTTGATGCATTGAACACCAGTGACCGAAAACCAGAAGAATTATGGGATGACATCAAGAACATCATCAATGAAGAAAGCAAGGGGTCATTAAAAAGATGAGAAAGAGGTGTTCCGCCAAGATGGCGGACTAGGCAGAAAGACTGCACAGACCCTCTTCAACAAAGAAAAGGGAAACCAATTAACACAGACACAGAAGATAATCCTGGACCCCTGA
>NW_006921719.1:6070861-6071778 GCF_000298275.1 Orycteropus afer afer
TGTGTGGATCATAACAAATTATGGACAACATTGGAAGAATGGGAATTATTCCAGAATACTTACTGTACTCATGAGGAACCTGTACATTGACCAGGAGGCTGTCATTCAAACAAATCAAGGGGACACTGCATGGTTTAAAATCAAGAAGGGACTGTGTCAGGGTTGTATCCTTTCATCATACTTGTTCAATCTGTATGCTGAACAAATAATCCAAGAAGCTGGACTATATGAAGAATATGGCATCAGGATTGGAGGAAGAATCATTAACAAACTGCGATATGCTGATGACACAACCCTGCTTGCTGAAAGTGAGGATAACTTGAAGCACTTATTGATGAAGACTGAAGAATACATCTGCAGTATCGATTACATCTCAATATAAAGAAAACAAAAATCCTCACAACTGGACCTATACTAGCATCATGAATAAAGATTGAAGTTGTCAAGGACTTCATATTGCTTGGTTCTACAACCAACACCAATGCAAGAAGCAGTCAGTACATCAGATGACGTACAGCACTGGGCAAATCGACTGCAAAGGACCTCTTTCAAGTGCTAAAAAGCAAAGACATCTCCTTGAGGACTAAGGTGCACCTGACACAAGCCATGGTGTTTTCAACTGCCTCATATGCATGTGGGAGCAGGACAATGAATAAGGAAAACAGAAGAAAAGTTGATTCTTTTGAGTTGTGGTGCAGGCGAAGAATGCTGAAAGTGCCATGGACTGCTAAAAGATCTAACAAATCTGTCCCAGAGGAAGTATAGCCGGAATGCTCCTTGGAAGCAAGAATAGCCAGACTTTATCTTACCTACTTTGGTCATGTTGTCAGAAGGGACCATTCCCTGGAGAAGGATGTCATGCTTGGTAAGGTGGAGGGTCAACGAAAGAGGGGAAGGTCTTCAACAAGATGGATTGA
>NW_006921719.1:6072778-6073625 GCF_000298275.1 Orycteropus afer afer
GCCTCGGAAACCCAAGGAGGGGTCGCTATGAGTCAGGTTTGACTCGACGGCACATAACAACAACAACAACAACAACAATGAAATATACAATGCAGTCTTCATTTCAGCAACTGGTCACATGGTCAGAGTTGGTATTTAGAGCTACCTTCTTCCACCACCCATTCCATACTCGCCTTGCTCTCAACAAGCACCTCACCTGGTCTTGGTTCTTTGCCTGGTGGGGTAATCCAAACCTTCTTTCCTGAAGGATCTGGGCCATTAGTAGTCATATCGGAATTCAGTTGCTATAGTTTTCTATTGACTTTAGTCACAGGGCACAGTAGTACTAAGAGACATCCTAAGGAATCTCCAGTATTCCAGACATATTCTTCTTTACCTCCATTATGTAATACCAATCCAATTTGCCCTTGGTAATCAGGATCAGTCACACCAGAAAATACAGTAACTCCCTTCTTTACCTATTGATCCAGAGGCATTAGAGTCCAAAATGGCCAGGTAGCATTCTTAACCTCCAGTTCAATGGAATCACTATTTTGTCTCCAGGAAGAAGTGTTCCTCCCTTTGGTACTAAGACCTCCAGACCCACAGAGCATAGTACTGCAGGGACAGGAAGCAAAAAATTTTTGAAGGGGTCACGAAGATAATAGTGAGTGGTGCCACTCTCATTTTTCAGTGTAGTGAATGAACTGCTTAAGATGGCCCTTCTAGCCATTGTCCTCCATTTTGTGATGTATTTTAATTCCTAATCACTATGTTTTGGGAGCTCTGGTAGCATAGTGCCTAAGGCACTTGACTGCTAACCAGAAGGCTGGTGGTTCAAACCCACCAGCCACTCCTCGGAAGGAAG
>NW_006921719.1:6073725-6109364 GCF_000298275.1 Orycteropus afer afer
CTCGGAAGGAAGGTTGGGCAATCCTACTTCCGTAGTGATACTGCCTCGGAAACCCAAGGAGGGGTCGCTATGAATCAGGGCCGACTCGACGGCAATTAACAACAACAACAACACGCCTGTTTGGGAGCTCTGGCAGCATTGTGCCTATGGCATTTGACTGCTAACCGGAAGGCTGGTGGTTCAAACCCACCAGCTACTCCTCAGAAGGAAGATTGGGCAATCTACTTCTGCAGTGATACCACTTCAGAAACCCAAGGAGGGGTTGCTATGAGTCAGATGGGACTTGATGGCAGTGAGTTTGTTTGTTTATTTGTTTGTTTTATGCCTGTTTAGGGTGGGATGCATCTTGAGTGCCACCTTGCCAGAAAGTGTGACTCAAGTCACCACCCTTAGCTTCCTTGAGTGTATATATGTGGGAAGGTTCGCTCTCTTGCTCTGGTTCTGCATTTGGTTCATCATTTCACCCCTAGACTTGAGACAACAGCCATCATCTGGCCTGCTGATTTGTGTTCTCCAACCCCTGCTACCATGTAAGCTGAGAGAATACTCCAGACCTACCCATGTTGTTGTTGTTGTTACGTGCCGTCGAGTCAAACCCGACTCATAGCGACCCCCTCCTCGGGTTTCCAAGGCAGTATCACTATGGAAGTAGGATTGCCCAACCTTCCTTCCGAGGAGTGGCTGGTGGGTTTGAACCGCCAGCCTTCTGGTTAGCAGTCAAGTGCTTTAGCCACTATGCTACCAGAGCTCCCTAGACCTAGGATTTACCAGCCTGCCTGCCAGCCTCCACCACCACCACCATGTAACCTGTTTCCTTTGAAGTTTGTGAGACGTTACAGAGAAATACAGAACCCTAAGACAGGAGGGAGATTGCTGAGGGGAGGAGGAGGAGATGATGGAGTGGCAAAGCAGTTTGGAGAAGTGGGACATCTATAACCTCTGGCTCATACAGAACAGCCTTGTGCTGATCTTTCTGAAAGAAATTATTGAAGCACATTTTTACCTTTTGGTTCCTAGACCTGTGAATCCTGGCTATTAGAGAAACAGCATCATACACTGGACACTGGTTTAGAGCATAAATAGCCTTCTGAGAACACTGCCCCAACCCTGCAAGGTACTGCCACCTAGTGGGTGCCATAATTGTGTTTTTAGAAGGCCATTCCATCGTTCTATCAAACTACCTGCTTCAGAATGATGGGGAACATAGAAGACCAGCAAATTCCATGAGCTGTGAAGTGAATCCCTTTATCCAAGGTGATGTTGTGTAGAATACCATAATAGTGGATACAGAATTCTGTAAGCCCACAGACGGTTGTTTGGCTGAAGCACTGCATGCAGGGAAGGCAAATCCAGAGTAGGCATCTATTCCACTAAGAATGAAACACTGCCCTTTCCATGATAGAACTCATTATATTACATCAGATCTCATCATGGGGGATGACTACATCAAAACAGTTTAAACCACTTAGCATAATGGGTCTAGCCAAGTTGACGTACAATCTTAACTATCACAGATTCCCAGCCATGTGAGTCATTCCATACAAATGACTTTGCCCAGATACCAGGAATAGAGAAAAGCCACCTTTCCACTGTGCCCTATCCTAACTCTTGACCCGCAGAACCTGTGAGCGTAATAAAATGGTTGCTGTTTAATGCCACTCAGTTTGGGGTGGTTTGCTAAACAGCAATAGGAAATAGAATGGTGGTGCTGTGCATAAGCTGTTAAAATGATATCATGACCCATCAGTGGGCAGTTAGACAAACACTGATTCACAGGATACTAGTCCAATATTCAAGGAGCTCTGGTAGCATAGTGCCTAAGGCACTTGACTGCTCACCAGAATAGTGGTTCAAATCCACCAGCCACTCCTTGGAAGGAAGGTTGGGCAATCTACTTCCGTAGTGATACTGCCTCGGAAACCCAAGGAGGGGTCGCTATGAGTTGAGGCTGACTCGACGGCACATAACAACAACAACAACAGTCCAATATTCAAAGAAGTCGGGCACGCAACCTGAAAAGTTTTTGCTGAGTCTGTGCATACTCAGACAGGTTTATTCTTGCAAACAGGAACGGGTGGGAAGGATGAAGTGGGGTAAGGTGGACTGTGGGCTGTTTTATCCCATGTAAGTGAGCCACCATCAAAAAGACTTGAAACTCACTGGGGCAGAACCCTGAACCACACAGGAAAGCCATGCCATTCTGACCCAAATCTCAAGGTGATCTTGGCTTCATGAGGATGGTCCAATGTCCCTGCATAACTCTCTGCCAATACAGACAGTTACAGTCCTCACACCTCATAAAGATATTTTGGTCTAAGGCTGCCTAGGCAGATCTATCCACCTTCTATGATGTCAGTCCTGTCTATAGTTTCAGACTTTTCTGTTAATGGATAACTAACATCCAAATATAAACTCAGGTTAATCTGTTAAGGATTAGCAGATTCTAAAAAACAGAGGGAGTAAGAAGCATTTCTGTTGGATGGAGAGTGTCCAGCAGGCCTGGGGCCAGAGAACTGAAGTATTCTTGCTTAACTGAGCTTTTGATTTCTTTCTTTAAATAATACTAGTTAGGCCATGAAAAAACAGGAAATTCATGATTAGGATAGGAGTCTCAGGAAGAATAGCCTGGGAATTAGGGTACTGATATACCACCACCCTCACTCAAAGAAAGGAGATGCTCTGCAAACAAGATTCCTCATGGAAGTGGGTCCTCTGAGCAAATGGCCTAAGAGACAAAAGACTGCTCCAGTTCAGAGAGGTGGTGGGAATAGGCTCTGGGGGAAAAGTGACTTCATGGAGAACAGGTCAGACCCAGGATTTATGGTGGCCTCGGGATTTTTCATTTGTGGGATATAAATACACATTTATATTATATTCTCAGTGACCATGAAAGCAAAACAAATGACTCTGCGCTTGAGAAACGAGACAGTAAAAGAAAAGAAAGGAGAACTAGAAACCACTGAAAAAGCTAAATTAACTTATATGATTCATACACAGCATGACTGTACCTTATCACATAAGGGAAAATACTTTACTATGACATCAGAGAAAATGTGTTTTGTTTGTTTAATTTGGGTACTCTGTGGTTAAATGCAGGATCTCTGGTAGCATAATGCCTAAGGCATCTGACTGCTAACCAGAAGGCTGGTGGTTCAAACCCACCAGCCACTCCTCAGAAGGAAAGTTGAGCAATCTACTTCTGTAGTGATACTGCCTCAGAAACCCAGGGAAGGGTCACTGTGAGTTGGGTCCGACTTGACAGCATGTAAAAACAATAACAACAACGTGTAATGAACACAGGTCAGTAAGTTTCTGAAAAACTGTTTCAGACAACTTGTGAGCTAAAGCCATTGTTCAACAGAGGAATTAATAAACACAATAGAAACAGCAGCCTGTTAACACCTTTACACCAATGACCATGAGAAGCACTGAGAGCAGAGTAACTGGTCTGAGTCCAGATTTCTGCCTAGATCATAGGCTGGTCCTCAGTAAGAATCAATGAAATGCATGCACAAACAGATTGGGACATTTTTGGCATCCAGTCAAGACTTGAGTACTAAGTATTTTGTTTTATTTTTACTTCTTTTAGCAAGTGTACAGAAACTAAGAAGAAGAATTAACAAAACACCTCAACAGACTGACTTTGACCCACATAGGAATTAGTCATGAAGAAACAAACTCCTTTATCTCCACACAATTTAAATGGTCAAAGCCAAACTAAGAGAAAAGCCTGTGAATTCAGAAAAAGATTTAAGGTGAGCTGACAAAGAATAGTCAACAATTAGTGAGAAAAATACAAATTAGACCAAATTTACTTACTAAATGTCAATTTCCTATATCTCAACCAAAAATATGCCAGAGACTATATCAGAAATGTGAAAATACAGTCCCTACCAAGAAAGCCACGGTCATGAGGGGAGAAATATAAGCAAACTGAAAATACACTGGGCTACCTGCTAACATAGAAGTAATCATAAGGAGTAACAGAGACATGAAGCACAGTCCAGAGGGTTCAACAAAGACTTCCTGGAAAAGGTGATCTCAGAGCTCAATCTTGAAGGACAAGCAGGAGTTACTCAGGTACAAAAAGTAGGGAAGGGGAATACAAGAGGAGGAAATGAAACACACAAAGACCAGTTGACCAATGTTTGTTTTGTTTAGAAATCTGAACAAATCCCACTGCCACCAGCTATGGGCATCTTTGGAGTCTTGTGGACAGCAGTTCCAGAAAACCCCCAGATCCAACCATCCTTGATCCCTGCCTATAGTATAAACTACTCCCAATATCTGTCCTCTCCCCAAGCTCAGCCCCAAACTGTCTTCTCTTTCTTCTGAGTCCCACTCCTCTCTTAATTACATTCTCAGCCCACCACTGAGGCTGCACCTCACCTCCTGCTTTAAGTAAGAACTGGCAGCCTCTTAGGAAGGAACTGCTCATTCCATCAAGACCCAATGGATGGTAATTACCTTATTTCTCCTCTATCACTCACGCCACTTCTAGATCACTCCTTCAACTTTCAGACAAAATGCCCATGCTCCATACCATGCTGCCATAATGCTTCATTCTTGCTCTACTCTTTCTCCCCTTTTCTCAACACTTCAGTAGCTGGAACACAGTCATCCCCTCCACCAACATCCTGCCATCAGTCTGATGGTTGATAACTCACACGGCAACTTCAACAAGTTCCTTCACAAACCCCGTGACCTTCACCTCCGTTCTACTGCACTTCAGCCCTGTATCAGCCAGAGCCATCTCACACTGGAAATGAAGCTCCACCCTCCTGTTCTTTGACCATATATACCCATCTTGCCAACTTCCCTGAACACTTATTCCTCCTCTTATATAATTCTCTGACCACGAATCCTTTCACTCTTCTGCTTTCTCCCCAACTCACATATTGCCCATCGTGTACAGACCACAAGAGCCAATACTCCAACCACTACTCCAAAATTCTACCCTCTTATGCCACCTTTCTGCTCCCCTGCTTTTCTTGCTTTTTGCAGTATAATATTTGGCAAAGCCACATCCCTCAATCAACCCAACCATTCATTTCTATGCTTCTACACCTCAGCTGTTGGGCACTGCTGAAGAAAATCACACAGCCTTGTAGACTGAGGTAATTATGAATTCACAGTCTGCACCATATGCTATAAACTGCTTGGAAATCCTTCTATGAGCCCAACAGCTCTCTTATTCCCCACAACACTTCTCTTCTTCAACAATGTCCTAAAGGCCCAGGCAGTAACTCCCTCAAAGTAGTGTTTATTCCTGACCACCACACTCACTCCCTTGTTTCCAGTGTCTTCCTGAAATATTGCCCTTCCTCTTTTCCACAGCTACTCCCATCACTTAGACCATCTCCAAGGGACCCCAACAATAATAGTCCCTCTGTCCTGATCTTCAATCTCTCCTCTACTGACTCTTCCCCTTCATGTAAACATGCTCATGCATGTTTCATTTAACAACATGAACAAATCTTCCCTTGACTCCATTAGATAGAAATCCATACCATTCCTTCTGAAAGAAGCATCCTTAACTGACTTACTCTAGTTGATGTGATCTGTGTCACATAAAATCACTCCCAGGCACAGTGGCTTGTACCATGGACTGGTGTTGGAGTCAAGAAGGTAACAGACAGGCAGAGGCACCTTGATGCCCAAGCTGTCCAACATAGGTGAGAACTCAACTCAATCAAGTTCACTCTAAGGAGGTACAGTAGAAATGTGAGGTACCCATATGTCAGGATCAATGTAGTGATGTAGCTCCTATTTACCATAAAGCTGTGATACATCTCAAATGAAAAGACTTGAGAAAGCCCCTAAGGGATGAATAAACAAAGCATCAAAACATACTGCTCAGGATTTAAAACTTGCCAAATGCCACCTATCATAGGAATCATTGTTTATACAAGAATTATCAATGTATGCTAAAACGAGCTGGTGTGAGTTCAAGGAGAAACAGCATCTTTATAGTCTCTATTTCTCCCTCAAGATCTTCATTCATTTCAAAGGGAAAAACAGTAGCATTACAGTGAGGAAACCTGGCATACACCCATCTTCATCGAGTGATCAAATTGAGCATCCACAGTAACAGAACAAACTGACATCAAATGCCTCTTGATATGATGCACTGAGAACGTATCCTTCATAGCATCCTCCAAAAATATATCATTTGAATCTACTGATAATAAATTATCAGACAAACCTAAAGTAAAGAACAATCTACAAAATAATTAGCCTATAAAATTAGAAAATGTCCAGGTCCCAAGAGATAAATATTGAGGAATTATCTCAGATGGAAGAAGCCCAGAGAGAGAAAAACGCAGTATTATACAGTTGAGACTAGAGATAATCAAAAATAAACTACCACCATCCTTGAGTATACCTCATACTCAAAAAAAAAAAAGCATACATACACACACACACATGTATTTGTTTCTTTGCCACACAATTTCCTGCCACTATCTTTTTCCTCAGTCTAAGTCTGCTAAACGTTACTTGATACAGAAAATCTAGAACTTTCCTGCCAAAATCAGATACAAGACCAGGAAAAGACAGAAAAATGGCAGCAATAAATTCCTACCTATCAATAATTACATTAAATATAAATGGATTAAATACACCAGTCAAGAGACAAGAGAAGCAGAACAGGTAAGAAACCATGACCTTGCCATATGCTGTCTACAAAAGAGATACCTTAGACACAAAGACATAAATAAGCTAAAAATCAAAGAGTGGAAAAACATATATCAAGCAAATGGCAACCAAAAAAGAGCAGGGTAGCAATATTAATTTCTGATAAAACAGACTTTAAAGCAAAAACCACCAGCAAAAGAGACAAAGAAGGATATCATATAATGATTAAATGCCAATTGAACAAAAGGACATAACAAATATCTATACACCCAATGAAAGAGCCCCAAAGCACATAAATCAAATTTTAACAGAATTGAAAGGAGAAACAGGCAACTCCACAATAACAGTAATGGAAAAAAAAAAAAAAAACGCA
The DNA here is from genome assembly GCF_000298275.1 of Orycteropus afer afer. Taxonomy (NCBI): domain Eukaryota; kingdom Metazoa; phylum Chordata; class Mammalia; order Tubulidentata; family Orycteropodidae; genus Orycteropus; species Orycteropus afer. The sequence continues at coordinate 6,080,735 of NW_006921719.1, forward strand.
ACCACTGCCGTGGAGTCGGATCTGACTCATAGCGACCTCTACTTGGGTTTCCGAGGCAGTATCACTACAGAAGTAGATTGCCCAACCTTCCTTCCGAGGAGTGGCTGGTGGGTTTGAGCTGCCAGCCTTCTGGTTAGCAGTCAAATGCCTTAGGCACTATGCCACCAGAGCTCCTGTAGCATGTATAATATGTTGCTAACATTTATCTTTTATTAAAATCAAAAAACAAACCCACTGCCATCAAGTAGATTTGTGACTCCCAACCAACTCCACAGGATTTCCAAGGCTGTAAATCTTTACAGAAGCAGACTACCTCATCTTTTGCCCATGGAGCAGATGAAGAGTTTGAATCATGAACCTTTCAGTTAGCAGCAGAATACTTAAACCAGTATACCACCAGAGCTCCTTATCACTTATCTAAAGGAGAGACAAATACATGAACATCAATACAGATAATAAGTACAATAGATTGAAACATATCAAGTACGTCAAAATTCCTGAGTTCACAGTGATAGTAAAAAAATAAAATGTAACTGGTCCCCTCTGAATGATTCTAGGAAAGCAAATCATTATTCTGAAAACTGGTAAATGAAGGGTAAGAATAAGCTTTATTTTACCTATCCTGTTCAAACTGTATCACATAGTTAATGAGGGGAAGTTTCTCTTTATAGAAGTATCTCAGGATTAAATGAAAAAGGGATGATAGAATTAGAATATCAATTTTTTACCACCACCAATGAATTAAAGATGCAATGATCATCACAAGATCTTTTGTGCTCTCCTCTCTCACGGAATCATGGTTGATCTGTGTGACCGACAGAACATGGCAGAGTATGCAACTTCCCAGATTAGGTCAAAAGGGCATTGTAGCTTCTGGCTTGGCCTCTTGGATGATTTCTCCAGGGAAGCCAAGCACCATACCTGTGAGACTACTTGGACAGCCCTGTGGGAGACCCACATGGAGAGAAAGTGGGCCTCCAAAAACATCCAGCACTAATTTGGCCAGCCATATGTGTGAATCACCTTAAAAGCAGATCTAGTCCAGTCAAGCCTTCAGATGACTGTAGCCCCAGCCAACAACTGACTACAACCTTCTAAGAGACCTAAGTAAGCTGTTCCTGAACTCCCAACCAAGAGAAACCATGAAAGACAACTGATTATTATTATTTTACCCTGGTAATTTGAGGGGAGGTGATTGTTATGCACTAAATATAACAGTATTATCTCTATTTCTATCTATATTTTAAATTCTCCCCAATAAAATATTTCAAAATAAGTCAGCTAATTATTAAAACCACAGTGAAATTCTTAAAACAGAATTCCTTTATTCTTGTCAGAACAGAAAGTAGGTTAAATCAGAGGGGAAGAAAGAGCTATTAAGAAGTTAATGTTTTATATCTATCTTACTGTCTATTAAGAAAAGTATAATTTTTCACATGTCATTTCAGCTAATCCTCTCAAAATCTCTATAAGGTTATTATCTCTGTTTAGCAAATAAGAAAAGTAAGGCTCAAAGACGTTAGCTACTAGTTCAAAGTTGCGTAGTAGTAGAGCTAGGAAACAGAAAGTCTCTGTTCTATCTACCATACCTCAAAACCCCTTCAACCTTAAATCTTTCCATCAAGGCCTTCAGGACCAAGGTTACCAAGATCCAATTCTATAAATTCTGTATATAAACAGCATCTTCCATGCCTTGAAAAACATCTTTCTGCTTCCTCTTTTCTCAATAACAAATGCAGTGTCATATAGTGTAGGCCTTAATGCTAAGCAACCAGAAATTGCTGAGGAAAGTGAAAATCACAAGACCTCACATTTAATTAACATCCCCAGTCTTCGATGTTATTCTGGATGGACCCTTCTTCAGAAAATGGTTAGTAGAGTAAACAGTGGATTGGGTTCTCCAAAATTCCTCTACCCTACTCTAATTTTCAAAGAAAGAAAGGTGAGTGATTATAATGTGCTATTGTATTTCCTTCTTCATTCTCAAGGGAATATTGTATAATTAATTGGATATGGTACAATCATTTATAAGTCATTAATATTAATTCTTAGTTATATTCATAAAAAGTAAGCCTCAACTTACTTTTTAGAGTATAATACATACTACATATTAAAACCATTCTTTTTGTAACTAAATTTAATCTTCTATTTCAGATAACTGCAATTTATTGCCTGGTCATAATTTGTTATGCACTGAGTATTCAATTTACCTTTGTAATTTAATTTACTCTTGATAACGACAGTATCCCTATTTTACAAAAAAGAAAAAACCTGGACAACTCTGAGGTTATGTGACTTGTCAAAGGTCAAAAAGGAAGGAAGGAGTGGTTGGGCTAGAATAGGGACCAGTACTGTCTAACTCCTAACCATACAACTCAAGAAGGGAAAAAAACTCTATCAAAGTACACACACATACCCACACACATACCATAAAAAGCATCCAGCAAATAAAGTACAAATAAAAATGTCTTTTCTGAAATTTTTCTTCCTGTTGATCAATCTGAGCATTATTTTTAGATCAATCCTGATAAATTAGAATGTTAAATGACAACATACCTTTTTTCCACACCTAGTTAAAAAAAGAACTAACGTTTAGAGAAAATTAACACAGAATATTTATTTCCAAAATTGTTTCCAAGAACAGTTTAGGGAAGAGGAGGGAAGAATGACAGCCAAGAATTTGATACTAAGGAAAGAAAAAGGATATAGGAACTCTGGAACTAACTTCCAGGACATATTTCTCAGGCTTAAAATAGACTTGACCTTAGGATTGTCACGAGAAAGGGCAGAACAAATGAAGTCATCACATATAAACTGTTCTTTCTCAGGAGGGCTCATTCTAGTGAGCACAGAATTAGGTTAGGCGACATTGATTAGCCAGCACTGCTTCACTTTCCTCAGCTGAGAAGTTTTACTACAGGTTCCACTTTAAGGCTCTTAAAGGAGTTGTAATCTCAAAAATATTCCACGCAATTTCATAGGGCTCCTGCAAGCACACATTTCCTCAACTGAAAGTTAAAAAGAGTGGAGAAAAAAAGGTTGCTCCCTTTGGAGCCATCCTAGTCTATTCATTTGACAGCTATCAGTGAGCCATCAATGAGACATGGTTGGCATAAAGAAGCCCAGTCTCTGCTCTCCTGGAGCTTACCTATCAGACAGAGAAGCAATCCAATACTCACACTCAGATCTGATATAAAATCATAGCTATGGTTTATAGTACATGGTGCCAAGAGAGCATATAATAAAGCTTGACTTGGTGCATTCACTGGAAGGAGAGAGAAACAGAGCTTATCCAGGAGGCTTCCTTGAGCAATTCATTTTTAATCTAATGCCCAAAGGATGATTAGGAACTGAGTGAAAAGGGACTAAAACACTATTTTAGACTAAGGCAAACCAAAACAAATTCACTGCCGTCAAGCTGATTGCGACTCATAGTGACCCCTCCTTGGGTTTCTGAGGGGGTATCACTACGGAAGTAGATTGGCAAATCTTCCTTCCAAGGAGTGGCTGGACTAAGGCAAAAGCATATGAAAAATCCCTAAGACTGGAAGGAACATACACATTCACGAAAACTCAGGCTCAAGTGTAATACATACTGTTATGGATTGAATTATTTCCCAAAAAAAGATAGGTTGAAAAGACATGTCCCCAGGACCTGTGAATGTGACCTTGCCTGGAAATAGGGTCTTTGAAGATGTTAGCGATTAGATCATACTGGTGTAGGGTGGGTCCTAATCCAATCTGAGCAGTGTCCTTTTTATAAAAGAGGACAAGAGACACAGAGAACTGGATGGAGGAAAAAACAGCCATGTGACCACAGTTACGCTACATTTACAAGCCAAGGAATGGCCTGGAGTTACCAGAAGCTGGGATAGTCAAGAAAGGATCTTTCCCCTAGAGTCTTTGCAGACAGCATGGCCCTGCCAACACCCAGAATTCAGACTTGCAGCCTCAAGAACTGTGAGACAATAAATTTCTGTTGTTTAAAGCCACCCACTTTGTGGTTCTTTGCTAACTAGTCCTAGGAAACTAACATATAGATTGGAGTTTTTTTAATAGAAATTTTTATTGACGCCTATAACTTTATAGAAAAGAATCTATCATGAGTAACTTGGTGAGTTATAGCTACCACAAAATGAACTCACTGTATAACTATCAGCCAGGTCAATAAGTAGAACTTTACTAGTACCCAGATGCCCCCATGCCTTCTCCAAATCCCTCCCCTCCCTCTTACCTAAAGGTCAGCATTATCCTGACTCCTAATATCATAGTTCTGCCTGGTTTTGAATTGTATATAAACCAAATCATATGGTATGTTTTATGGATTAAATGAGCCCCGCCCCCAAAATACAATGTTGTAACCTCTATGCCTATGGTTATAATACCATTTAAGAATGTGTTTTCTTTGTTATGTTAATAAGGCAGGGTTAATATAGGGTGTAGTTTGAGTCAACTTCTTTTGAGATACAAAAGAGATTAAAAGCAAGCTAGCAAGAAGAGATGGGGAAAAGAGTGTCAAGCCACATGAAGATTGCCTAGGAGCAGAAGCTCAGAAGAGATAAAGACCTTCTGCCAGAGCCTGACAGAGAGAAAGCCTTCCATTAGAGCCAGCTCCCTGAATTCAGACTTCTAGCCTCCTAAACTATGAGAAAATAAATTTGTTTGTTCAAGCCACCTACTTATGATACTTCTGTTACAGCAGCACCAGATAACTAAGACAGTACGTAATCATTTTTGTCTAGCTTCTTTCACTCAACATTATGTTGAAGGGATTCATCCATGATTTTGCTTTTATTCCCACTGCTGCAGAGTATTTCATTGAATGCTTAGACCACAACTTATTTATTCTCCTTGTAATGAACTTTTGGGCTATTTCTACTTTTTAGCTATTATGAAGAATATCTTTTTGTCTATTCTAGTATTTAACTTTCAATGAACATATTAGTATGTTCATTAAACATACAGTTCAGTTAATGTATGTACACATTTCTGTTTAGTCCAAACCCAGGAGATTTTGTGAGCCACAGAATATGCAAATGTTTAACTTTAGTAAATGCTGCCAACCAGTTTTCCAAACTAGTCTTACCAACTGACATTCCCACCAGCAGTGCGGGATGGTGGTTTGTTGTTTGGTTGGATTTTGTCATAGTAGACACAACGACCTACCAGAGTTTGGAGAAAATCTAACTCTTGATGAAGAAGGGCCAGGAAAAACAATTACAGACTATTATAGATAACAGCTGAGCATCTTTTTCCAGTCTGAAGTCTGCATGTAGTCCTTTACATGAATTTTATTAAACCCAAAATTCCAGGGCAATAAATCTTACCATGGGTAAACTCTTCCATTACAAAGAGGAATTTGTAAGATCCTTATTTTTAAGCCACAGATAATAATCTATAGGACCAGTATTTAATTCTGTATCACCACAGCCCAAAAGGGCTTTTATAATAGTCAACATTAAAAGAGAGGAAGCCTAGTTTTTACATTAAACCCACTGCCGTCGAGTCGGATCCAACTCATAGTGACCCTCCCTGAGTTTCCAAGGCAGTATGCCTCCTTCTGAGGAGTGGCAGTGGGTTTGAACCACCAGCCTTCTGGTTAGCAGTCAAATGCCTTAGACACATTACAGGTATTTTACTACTAGACAGATAGAATTAGAATGATCCCTAGATTGGCTTTTTAGACTGCCTTTGCCTACTCAAAAAATAAAAATTACTCTTCAATTGTTCAATTCCCCTACCCTTCTCCATAATGAATATACCCACTCCTAAGCAACAAAACAAGGAGCCCTGGTGGTGAAATGGTTAAGATTGCAGCTGCTAACCAAAAGGAGAAAAGACATGGAGATCTGCTCCTACAAAGATTATAGCTTAGAAAACCCTATAGGGCAGTTCTACTCTGTCATGCTGGGGTCACTATGAGTTGGAATTGACTTGACGGCACCTAATGATACAAACATCAAAACACTTCTCATACATAAATAGACATATAGCACAAGAAGAACGAGAAAAAGTGTCAGAACTAATAATGTCTTGAGTGCCTCTGGTCTACCTCCTAGTCTGCTGCACAGTGCCTGAGGTCTTAAAAGCTTGCAAGCAGCCATCCAATGCACAACAATTGGTCTCTATTCACACCTGGAGCAACATAGTCAGGGGTACATTCCCTTTCACCTACTCATAGCTGATCATTCTGCCTGTCTACCTATGTATCCACCCATAGATTAATGTTTGTTATTAATGACAATGCAGTATCGTGTGTGTAGAAGTATTAACCTTTGTTGTCTATACCTCTTGTGAACCTCTCCATGTCTTCCTTTTCCTTAGTGTTAAAACCAAATAATAGCTTAGCTTCACTAGTAAAGAATATGCCTTGAGCACTGTGCTATTTTAAGAAATACTTATATGGGATCATTTTGACAACAGCAACTCCAAAGATTGGATATGAACTTTAGAGGGCACAGAGTTTATGTTAATGAAGGAGAAACAACTCAGAAATCACCCAGCCTTGCAGAATGATACCACATAAATTCATGGTGCCCAACTATGATTGTTGCAGCTTTGTGTCAACTTGGCTGGACCACAATTCTGTGTGGCTGAAGCAACTGTGATGTGTATTGTTCCCATGATGGGATCAGATGTATATGTTTTGAGCAGCCAATCCATTAAAAGGGAGTTTCCTTAGGGGTGTGGCCTGCTTCCACTACATTTATGGACATCCTGGGAAAAGAGACACTTTTCTGAGGATCGGGATACTGTTGTGCTGCCTACAACTGTCCATGAGCGAACAATCCATCATTCGACTTGGAAATCTTGGATTTGTCATTGGTTGGAGTCAACAGCTGGTACTGTCTGCCAACCTTGAGCTCTTCGGCCCCTGCAGCTACATGAGTTGGGAAAAGTCTCCAGCTTGATGTTTGATCCAAGAACCTGGGACTTGCCCACTTCTATAAGTGTGTGAGCTATTTTCCTAAGATAAATTTCTCTTTCTCTCTCTCTCTCTATATATAAGCTTTACTGGTTTTGCTTCCCTAGAGAACCCAGCCTAACACACCAACCCAGGGTCCCCCATGTCCCTGACCACTCCCTTCTCCCTCCTCCTTGGGCTCCTCTAATGGTCCCCTTTCAGTCCACTCTCAACATAATAGCCTATCCCCTCTTCCTATGTCATTAAGCAATCCTAAGAACATTTACCATAAATAAGTTTAAGACACAACGTAGAAAAAGTTATTTGCCATATATCACAAAAAGATAAGCATTTTAACTTTTAGAAATCTCACAAAAATTGAAGAGAAAACTCTAATTCCCCAGTAGGGAAATGACCAAAGTAACAAACAGACAATATATAAAATAAAAATCACAAATTGTTGATAAACATTTGGGGAAAGACTGATCTCCACATCTCATCAAATCAATGTAAACAAAACTGGCCAAGACTAAAAGTGGAGTATGCCATCATTTTCCAGATAATTGGAAGCTTTAATTCCTTAATCAAATTAGCTGGGTGCCTGGGTGCACGCATGTTGGCCACACTGGAATTATGCACAATCCACCTTAGCATCATGGCCTCAGCTCACACTGAGGAAGCACAGAACCGTATAATTACTGGGAAGTTGTAATAGACCCCTATCCTCTTTAAAAAGGACTCAGAAGAGCAATTTCTTTAGGGTTCAGCTCAGAAACTATACTTCTCCTGAATCACTAGTTTGTTTTAAATCTTGGGGTTCTGGGACCGTTTTCTATTTATTTAGGCTGTGGAAGTGCCAAGCCAAAATATTACTCAACCCCCGCTGGCAACCACACAGTCCCTGTGGCATGCACTTCCACATACTAACTAGAGTCCTGTGTTTTTATCCTACTGTACAACGTATTCTTTATTTCAACTCAAATCTTTCTTGAAACAAATCAAGGTGGGGCAGTTCTAATGCTGAGGTTGTCACACACACCCTCTCCGACTGTTCATCATGTTTCAGGTGAATGACTCAGGTGTGACTTTCATAGCTTACATTTGGCCCCACAGGTATACAAGGTATCTTATGTGCTGAGCTAATGGCTTATGTCATGCACATTAGCTTCTTAAGCAGCAATTAGATAAACAGTTTCCAGGTTATTTCCAATTACTTTATTGAGTATCAAATAAATCTCTCAAAATGTAAGCTGTGGATTAAGCTGTGTCCCCAAAAACACGTATTGTAATTCCCACCCTCTACACCTGTGATTATAACCCCATTTGGGAATGGGTTGTCTTTGTTATGTTTATGAGGCAGAATTACTGTAAGGTGTGTCTTGAGTCAATCTCTTTTGAGATATAAAAAAGGTTACACAAGCACTCCAGAGAAGCAGAAGTGGGGGAAAATAGATGCCAAGACACACTGGAGATCTCCAAGGAACCAGGAAGGAGAAACTGAAGAGACAAGGACCTTTCTCCAGAAATGATAGAGAAAGCCTTCCCCCTAGAGCCAGTACTCTGAATTTAGACTTCTAGTGTCCTACATTGGGAGAAAATAAAACTCCGTGGTGGAATTTGCCGTGAGCAACTAAGTAACTCCTGATTGCTAAAGTTATCCACCTGGGGTATTTCTGTTGGGAGCAACAAGAAGCAATCTTCTGGAAAGTTCGTGCTTTCTCAGGTGCATAGAATTCTGATGTTGGGATTGGTTAGTGGTCACTTTGCCAGGCTCAAAAGGAGACCTCCTAGAAGCCACTCCTCGGAAGGAAGGTTCGGCAATCTCTTCTGTTGTGATATCCAAGGAGGGGTCACTATGAGTTGGGTCCGACTGGACGGTACATAACAACAACAGAGGCATAAGAAGTCTGAGAAAGATGTGCTGCTAAGAGAAACATGCTCCTGAGAAAAAGACACCGAGAGACATGCATTGCTGAGAGAGAGACTGCGAGAGACTGTTGGCTGAGAGACGGAGGGCTGAGAAAGACTGAACATTATTCCTGAACTTGAATTGTAGCCTGGTGCTTCCCTAATAAACTCTATAATCTATGAGTTCTGTGTGATCACTGCAGTGAATTATGGAACCCAGCAGAAAGGTGGTGAGCACTGTGGGAGGAACTGCTGGTGAAAGGGTTTTTGAAAGTGCTGGAAGGAGGCAGCATGTCTGGCCTTGCAGGAATAGGCCTTGGGCTACTGATGGTGATTTTGTCGTCTTCTTGTGGAGATAGAGGAGGTCAGAACTGCCCCACTGGCAGTTACAGCCAACTACTTGTGGTATTTCTGTTATAGCAGCAATAGATAAGTAAGACCTTTGGGTAACATCATGTGGCAAGTTTTCAAGATGGAGGTGCTATAAAATCAACAAATTTGACAAACTGTTCAAAGTCCAAAAGAGTGAAATATTCCAACTCAAAAAATCAAAAATTTCTATACTAATATATAGACAATACCTAGCTATTAACTAAATGCATTCTTCAATATGTATGATATCTACTCTGTAAATTTTCTTGATAAAAAGGTAATTTAAGTTGCTCAAACAAAATATGGGAATGAAAATCACATGAACTAAGTTCCATTCATTTGTGTGGAAGACAAATGCCATAATTTACTCCTTAAAGGAACTATGTATCAATTATCTCATCTGTAATTCAGGGGAATTAGGAAATCAAAAGAGGATAACATCACTTAAGTATACTGCACAAAGGAGGGCCATATTAAGGCAAGTGAGGGGCCTAAGCACTGATAATCTGTGGTGCCCTCTCCTCTGCTTATTCACATAGTCAAATGGGATATGATTCCATATATATGTATATATGTACATACATATATATACTTATACACACACACATATATATGGTGGTGCACTGCCTAAGACATTTATTTGACTGCTAACCAGAAGGTTGGCAGTTCAAACACACCAGCCGCTCCACGGAAGGAAGATGGGACAATCTACTTTTGTAAAGATTTACTGCCTTGGAAACCCAATGGGGGTCGCTATGAGACAGAACTGACTCGATGGCAGTGAGTTTGGATTTTTGTTTTATATATATGTATACCAAAAAAAAAAACATTCACTGACATGGAGTCAGATCTGACTCATAGCAACCCCTCCTTGGGTTTCTAAGGTGGTATCACTACAGAAGTAGGTTGCCCAATCTTCCTTCCAAAGAGCAGCTGGTGGGTTTGAACTGCCAGCCTTCTGGTTAGCAGTCAAATACCGTTGGCACTATGCCAAAGCTCCTATATATATACATATATATATGTACACGTATGAACATATACACATACACATATGCATGTATGTGTATATGTGTGTGTATAAGTATATATATGTATATATGTGTGTGTAGCTATCCATAATGTAACTTCTTTTTAAACACAATTGTTATATTAGTGATTGTGATAGTTAAGTTGTGTGTTAACTTGGTTGGGCCTGGTTTTGAGTGGCTGGGCAGCTGGTTGTAGTTACTCCCCATGATGAGACTGGTAACCAGCTCCATGGTGGAATCTACTGGAGCAGCTGAGTAGCTGCCTTAGGGATGTGGTCTGCTCCCAATACATAAGGAAAAGCTTTGAGAAAGGTCTTTGCAGCTTTTGGCATCTTTGGACCCTGCATGTAGCCGAGTCATCATTCAGCAACCTGTCAGAGTTGCCTGCTGATCTAGGGACTATTTATGAACTTTGAACTAGTGGCCTGCCATGGATAATCTTGAGACCATGCCATTTACTTGTCAGCCTTGGGTTTGTCAGCCTTAGCAGTCAGCAGCTGCCTGAGTTAAGAGATGCCTCCACCTTCAGCAGGGCGGGAGCAACAGGCAGAGCTGAAGGCCAAGGTTGAGGGGCCTTTACTCAGCCCCTAGAGCTGCCACTTTGAACTCAGGACTTCTAGCCTCCTAAACTGTAAGAGAATAAATCCCTGTCTGTTCAAGCCATCCCATTTGTGGTATTTTCTTGTTAGAGCAGCACTGTTGTTGTTGTTGTTATTTGCCGTCGAGTCGGCCCCGACTCATAGCGACCCCTCCTTGGGTTTCCGAGGCAGTATCACTATGGAAGTAGGATTGCCCAACCTTCCTTCCGATAGAGCAGCACTAGAGGTAACCAAAATAACAATTAAATGCAAAAGTGGAGTGCATCATTTTAGCAGAATGAGATGAACTGGATTATAAATTTTTTAGTGAGTGTGGGGTAATAAGATTTTTACTATATACTACATTTTCTACAAAAAGAATATCCCACATTTCCTACAACAAATCAGTCAATGAATTTAGTGTTTTCAACAACCAATGTAAAATTCCATTGAAAATGTACTTTCACCAATTCTGCTTTAAATCATTTATACTTCAATTTTGATACTTATTTCAGAATAAATGCTGTAAGTATAAATGAACAAATGAAAAGATGTCATAAAAGAAAATTTAATAATCAGAAATACTGCAATAAATTACTATATTTTATTTTTAGACAGATTTTTCATTTCTAACATGTTATATTTTAAAACATTTCTTTCTATTCTTTGCTCTTACAAATTCTTCAATGATTTTATCATAATTAAACTGCCAAACAATATCTACTTCCATACATAATAAGGATAATGAAGCGAATCTTTCTTGAATCACTGTTGTACACTGAGGGTTTCTGAGTCTCTTTAGAGATGAAAATGAGCATTCTGTTGTGCCATACACAGTTAGTGATCACTGAAGTTAGGAATATGCATAAAGCAATTTCAACCATGAGAAATACCCATTGTATTTTATCTTCGATTACAGAATCATACATGCCTAAATGAGTAAAATTTGTCTTTCCTGAATCTATAAACTTAGTTCTCATTTAAGAATGAAATTGTCACACTTCTCTATAAAGGTCTATATTTAAATTCAGAATAAGCCTGCACTAATTTCTAGGATGCCTTCATGTTTTCTTCATCAGATATATCCACACTGTTTAAGAAGGAAAATCTATTTGAAAGAATGTCATACACTTTTGCCCTTTTCATGCAAGATTCAAGTGTGTCAATGATGATGGAGTTATGTGGTTATGTGAAATTGATCTCTGGCACTCTAATGACACTTCTGTAGCATTTCAGTCATTTACTTGTTTCTAACTGCTTGATAATCAGTATTTGGCAGTATTTATTTTGTTGTGTTTTCAATTTTCAAAATCTTCTCTTAAATTATGTAAATAACCCTGCTGATGACTGGTAGAGGTCTCCACATTTCTTTAAATTTACTTCTGAATATTGGAGAGATTGACTTGGCTGACGAAAATGCTGCAATATCTTATTCCACATAACCAACATAAACACATACCGTAGTGTTTTTAAGGCACTCTGGTGCCACAGTTGTTAAAGCATTCAGCTGCTATCCAAAAGGTTGGTGGTTCAAAACCACTAGTCGCTCCATAGAAGAGGCAGCAGTTTCCTTCTGTAAAAATGTACAGCCTTGGAAGCCCTATGGGGCAGTTCTGTTCTGTCCCATAGGGTTGCTATGAGCCTGAACTGACTCAATGGCAGTGGGATTTTTGGTATAGCGTTTTTGCATTTTGTTGGAGATGATTTCAGCTTCTCTTTGGATATCTCCCTTTTGTGTCTAATCTTCAGCAATATTTTCTAAGGCATCCAAAATCTGAGTGTATGATTCCAGGATTGCACCTGCTGCAACAACATGCACTTCCCAACGTGTATTAGAGAAAGAGATTTTAATCAACTATTGCCTAAAATCTTTTAAGACTGCCCACAGCTGAGCAGAGGTGGCAGAAAATGTATAGAGTGAATGAACAGTAGGAAAAAAATAACCAACTGCTTCTGGACAACTGTGCTATGTCCTACAAGCTAAAGTGAATGTGAAGCACATGGCATGAAAGTGGCATATTGATTACATTCTAAAATTTTCTACTGCACACCTTTATAACATCCTGACATATTGGCAGCATTGTCATAGGACTGGGCTCTACACTTGGAAAAATTAATTTTGCAAACTTCACCTAAATAGTAAAGTACTTGATTTGCAATTTCTTCACCAGCATGACTTTTTATGCTAGTAAATGTGATAAATCGCTCAACAGACTTTCTATCTGTTGGAGGTACGTACCTTAAAACAATACTTAGCTGATGTGTATGAGAAAGATAGGAGTGGAATCTACAAAATGAAAAAGTAAAAACCTGAAATATCAAGCTATACTTATTTCTCTGAAAATAGTAATAGAACTTTATCACTCACTGCATTTATTAATTCTCCACATTTTAGATATATATGATGGGTTTCCCTTTCCAGTGTTACCATAATTTTAGATGTGACTTGCTAAAAGTAGATAAAACTGAGCTACAAGTTCAAGTAAACACCAAAATTTTCATTTTGTGGGGACCCAAACACTTCATTTCTTCCTCAAAAAGACAGCCCAGATTCAGCAATTGTTACAATGACAGCAACAATGTGTTGCAAAATGGCTTTCCTATACTGACATTCTTCATTAATTTGTGTTTCCAGTTCATGAGTTAAGCCAAAATCATGTCTTAGGTTTAAATATGACTATGTACAATCTCTATGAACTGAACTGTTTTCATGTTTACCAATCATATTTGAGTTGCACCAACCGCTAAATCCATCCATAGCATATTGAGAATTATTTAGAACTGAATAGCTTGCAAATGAAAAAATATACAGAGCCTGCTGATAGAGAATACAGTAACTACTCCCTCTTATTATTTTTACCATTAACTTTGTACCCTAAAAATACATATTCTGGCAACAGAACCTTGTTTGTTTACCATCCAGAAATTTTCAACACACATTTTCAAATGGTCCACTCTGATTCTGATGATCATTTGGCCCTCTTTTGATCCAATAATTTACATCATTAATAGAAAAATTATTCTACAAAGCAGGATTTGTATTTCTGTTATTTATGGAGTCTGCAGATATGACAACTTCAGATTCTAAAATAGTTTCGCTTTCTGTATCATGGTTAATTATTTTAATACAGCAAGAAACAGATACGCAGTTTGGGACAATTGCAGTTATATTCATATTGCTATCAGTAATTTCTGCAAATCATCGTACTAGTACCATTAGTGACTCTAGCATTCAGTGCACAAAGTCTCTTCTGATTTACTATGTTTTAAAACAGAAGTTAATTTTGGAATTTTCTTCAGGGATTAACAAATCCTTTTCTTTTATCTTCTGTGAAATTTCGTTTTTGTGCTCTACTTAGTTCTTGCTGTTTCATTTTACCTGGATATAAAATTATGTCACTTTTTAAATTTGGTTCTACCATAGCAAATAAATTTGAATCGCTGAAAATAAGTAATATTTACATTTGAATTGGACATTAACACCAAAACATATATGAAAATGAGTAAGAAAAAAAATTTATGTGGAACATGTAATTTTGTTCTTCAGCTCTCAGACCAGAAATAATTTTATTCCTTAGTCATACAATGTTTGTTAGCAAGCCCTTAACAGATCTCCACAAGTGTTTTCCATCTTGAAATAATATTTAAAAATTTGAGCACTCATTTTCTGTCCTTTGATGCTGTATCTTCACTGGACCACTGCAGGTATCCAAGGAATCAAGAGTGATCACAAAGAGCATGATACAAATACAAGGGTATGTTCAATATGAAGACACATTTTGGTTCACTTTGCACAGAATAGATACAGCACAAGTCATGTAATTATAGTGCCACTGGTGCGTTCTTATGTGGTCAAAGACAAAGAACTGAATGTGAGATTATATCCAATCAGTCCAAAATGAAAAGGAAAATATAATTATCATAATTTATAAAAATTACATTTTATTTCTTTGTAGAATTGTTCAACTCCCATATTTGGAGATAAGTACATAAATGATGTAACAATAGCACCACATTTCAACGACCAAGTTTGTTTTGCAAGTCATAACAGTATCACTTTAAGGAAGTTACTCTGAAAAGAAATGGAAAATAAAATATATAATTTTTATTATCTAAATATTCACTTAATTACAGAGATATGTAAATATCCTGTGTGATAGCTGGAACTGTGTGTCAACTTGGCTGAACCACAATTCTGTGTGGTTTAAGCAGTTGTGATGTGGTTATTCCCATGATGGGATCAGATGAATATGTTTTGAGCAGCCAATCCATTGAAAGGGAGTTTCCCTAGGGGGGTGGCCTGCTTCCAGCGTATCTATGGACATCCTGGGAAAACAGACACTCCTCTGTGGATCAGGATTCTGTTGTGCTGCCTACAACTGTCTCTGAGCAAACAATCCACCATTCAGCCTGGAGATCTTGGATTCATCATTCATTGGAGTCAACACCCAGTATGTTGTTGTTGTTGTTAGGTGCCACTGAGTCATAGTGACCCCTCCTTGAGTTTCTGAGGCAGTATCACTACAGAAGTAGATTGCCCCATCTTCCTTCCAAGGAGTGGCTGGTGGGTTTGAACTGCCAGCCTTCTGGTTAGCAGTCAAGTGCCTTAGGCACTACACCACAAGAGCTCCCCAACAGCCAGTATACTGCCTGCCAACCTTGAGCTCCTCAGCCCCTGCAGCTGCGTGAGTCAGAAAAAGCCTCCAGCTTGACGTTTGATCCGAGAACTTTGCCAGCTTCTATAAGTGTGTGAGGAGCTCTGGTAGCATAGTGGCTAAGACACTTGACTGCTAACCAGAAGGCTGGAGGTTCAAACCCACCAGCCACTCCTCAGAAGGAAGATGAGGCAATTTACTTCTGTAGTGATACTGCCTCGGAAACCCAAGGAGGGGTCTCTATGAGTCGGGTCCAACTCAACGGCACATAACAACAACAATAACATAAGTGTGTGAGCCATTTTTCTAAGATAAATTTCTCTTTCTCTCTATATATAAGCTTACTTGTTTTGTTTCTCTAGAGAACCCAGTCTAACACATGCTGATAAAATATAAATGTAATGTTCTGATAAAACACCCTTTGTTGTTTTCTTGGAAGATGAATTTAGAAACATACTCACTGCTGTAAAACAGAAATGCATTTTGCACAATAAATTTTGAATTTTGCATCCTCTTAATATTTCCATTGTTTGCTTGCTATGTTAGTGTATTAAATTATTACCCATTAGTATTATTTTAAATGTATGCTAAATTACATCCACATGTATGACAAACATTTTAAAGTTAAAATTATATTACTATTTTAATAATTTAGGACATAATTCTGACATGAATGCTATACAGTTAAAAAGTAACTTGACTGAATTCATTGCAATGGTTGATTTATTTGAGTTCTCTTGCTTTCTTTTGGCATAATCTGGGACTGGAGGTCCAATTGGTTGTTTACCAGTACATGCATAAGAGCATACCCTAGTGTTTGCATCATGTCAAAAAAATATTTCTGGCCCTCCTGGCTGGAGCTGCTGCATCAGCAGATATAGATGTACAAGACAGTTCTCTCAAAATGGATCAGAGATCTATTATCTATTAACATAATCTGTCCTTGCCCAGTAACCACTCATGTTGAGTCCAGCTGCATATTAGGTGAATATAGAAAAGTCAGATTCAACAGCCCACTCTCACGTCTTGTTCATCAGAAAGAAATAATATATTCCTAAGAGATCCACTGAGATAAGGAGTTACAATTAACATGGGAGGGGACCACAGGAGACAGACATCAGTGAAGGTGTTGAAGTGACAGGGACCTCATAGATTAAACAGCCTTGCGCGTGGGTGCCCTCATAACCCTGCACAAACTTTATTTCCAGTTGGCACATTCTCATGCACTGGAACTAATATCAATTTTACTTAGTGCCCTGCCACTGCAGCACTCACTTTTTCTTGTGTCCTATCTGCTTGGCATCTATAGGTCTTTGCTTTGGACAACTGATGTCCCTATTTTGTTGATTCCCTAAGAACTTGCTTATCAGGTAATCTGTCCTTGGCACAAAGTAAAGGGGAAAGTCAACTGAAAGCTCTTTCTATGTCAAGCCTTGTTGAAATGTTCCTGCAAGTGATCTTTTCTTCTCTTAGCAAACAGAGTAAGTGGAAAGTTTCTCTGATAATTCAGAACACAAACTACCTCAGGCAGTATTAGGAAGAATAGCTCTCATTGCAAATGAAAGTGTTATTAATTACAATTCTTAAACTGAAAGTGTTTGGGGGCTTGCACTGACCCTAGTGCAGGGGCAGCTATTGTTCTACCGGACCAACACCCACCCTTCCTCTGAGAGCTGTTCCTCCACATTCTAACCATTAGTTTTGTGAAAGCTGTTGCCCGTCATAGAATCCACATATTGGAGCTCTGGTAGCATAGTGGCTAAGACACTTGCCTGCTAACCAGACGGCTGGTGGTTCAAACCCACCAGCCACTCCTCGGAAGGAAGGTTGGGCAATCCTACTTCCGTAGTGATACTGCCTCGGAAACCCAAGGAGGGGTCGCTATGAGTCAGGGCTGACTTGATGGCACATAACAACAACAACAACAGGGTGGGCAGGTGTTCCAGGCCAGGTGCATCTTAGTTCTTCCTTGGGATTATTCAAATTGAAATTAAGGGAAGAGGCTAAGTCCCTCTCTGTAGATAAAACTATAAAATCTGAGGCCAAGAGCACTGAAGTGGTCATTGTTTCCTATCAAGAAGGGGAAAAAAAAAAAAAAACAGCTCAATAAAATGAAAATGACAAGAGGGAGAGATGGAGATAGAGTCCTGGCTCTTCTCCCAGGGACCAGCACACTCCTTCCTTTCCCATGGTATGGTGATGTAAGCCAGGTGCAACGTGATCCGTTGCTTTTATATGGCCTTTCTAGCCACGGTCTTGTTACTCCCACCGAAAGACTGGTTGAGACTATGCCAATAAGGTGCTTGTGGCCCACCAAGGGGACTGGACAGCTTGCTACTAATACAAATAAGATGCATGGCACCCTTGTGGAGATGGGACCATGCAAATAAAGCATATGGGGGGATTGGTCAGTTTTGCCATCCTGCTAGGCTTAAAAGGAAATATCCTGGGAGGGAGGGAGGGAGGGATGGGGGGGACAGGCACCTGACTACCACCAAAAAGTAGAGATGGAAGCAGAATGCATCCCTCAGAGCTAGAATTCCTCCACTGAGAACCTCCTACACCCAGAAGACAGGGGCTGTAACACCAGAGATGGAGAGACACAAAGAGAAGCAGCAACTAAGTAATGAGGGCAGCAGAACCAGCAGACTGACAGGAGATAATGCAGTGGGCTTCCCAGTCCATGGAGCAAGAAAACTGAGTGCCTTCAGGCAGTAGGTTTGCTGGCAGAGTGAATGCCTCTGCATGCTTGGTAGAGCTCCCCCACCCACTGAGCTAAAGAGCTGAGCATCTTCCAGCAGGAAGCCTGCTGGTAGAGGGGAGTGCCTCTGGGCACTTACTGGTGAGCTAAAGAGCTTTTTAACTCTTCCTCAAGTAGGGCAGAGGCTGGGGCAGTCCAAGAGGCCTGAGGACTAGAAAAAGAACTGCCTGTGGGCACAGCTGAGAAGAGGCTAACCGAACGAAATGGTAAAAAGGTTGAAGAGAGGAAGCACGTCTGACCCCCGCCTCATAGGAATCAATCTTGGGCTGATGCTGCTGATGGTGAGGTCAGACACCCCCGCCACACCATTTTCCCACCAGGCTAAATCCAAAAATAATCCACTGCCATTGAGTTAAATTCTGATTCATAGCGACCCTACAAGGCAGAATTGAATAGCCCCATAGGGTTTCCAAGGCTGTAAATTTTTTTTTTTCTTTTTTTAATTGTGATTTGGATGAAAGTTTACAGAACAAACTGGCTTTCTATTCAACTATCCAAACACACAGTTTTGTCACATTTACTACAATTCCCCCACTGTAACCACATTTTGCCCATGTCCTCCCAGTGTCCACACCTTCCCTTTGTACTTCCTTCTCATCCTCTCCAGCCTTCCTAGCTCTATCCCTGGGCAAATACTCTCATCTTGATCTCATATGCTTGACTGTTCTAATGAATGTATACCTTCCTGATATTACTGTTCACCTTACAGGCTTATCTTTCATTTGGCTGCCAGTTGAGTCATGTGGGTTTTCAGTTCCTAGCTTGAAGGGTGTCTATGGGCCATACTCTCAGGGATCCCACCAGACTTCAACAGAGCAGCAAGCGTGGTCTTTTTTATGATTTTGAGTTTTGTTCCACATTTTCCCCCAACCCTATCCGGGACCTCTTATTGTGACAATTTTAGAGCAGTCAGCAGTGGTAGCCAGGTACCATCTAGTTCTTCTGGTCTCAGGGTCATGGAGGCTGGTGTTCACATGTTCCATTAGTCCTTTGGACTAATTGTTTCCTGTGTGTTTGACTGTCTTCACTCCTCTTTGCTCCAGATGGAGAGAGAATAATAGCTGCACCTTAGATGGTTGCTCACAACAACAAAAGGAGGCCACTTCAGCAGCCTCAGATCCCTCTAGGAGGTTAGCAAGGACAAGCTGTATCAGACCACTAACACTTGTCTGGTCCCTGAGATGTGTGTTTTCTGCTGACTCCAGCTACCTAGATCCTTGGGGTAATAGTGACAGACAGCTGGGAAGACAAACATTGCTCCCAGCAGCCCATAGAAACCACTCAATCTTTGAGCATTCCTGGCCTTGACAGTTTGAAACCCTCATCCTGCCTTGGTCTTGTCTTTTTTTTGTGTGTTGTGTGTGTGTGTGTATAATGGAATGCTACAAACACAAAAATGTTAGGGCATTTATTCCAGACATAAAATACTTCCTCTAGCAGTTACCCACTTCCTTCTCAGAGCTCTACCTTCATCAAGGTTCTCTGGTTAGTTCTGCTGACTAAATTGGGGATCAATTCTTAGCAGAGCACTGACATGAGCAAAGGCCCTTGATACCACCACTGAGAAACCGCTGACTCCAAACTGACCTGGTGGTGAGAAGCCAGGGCCCAATGTGCAGGCAATGCTCAGAGGTCTCCTCAGAGCCTGGCTATGGGACAGGCACGCTGCTGTGATTGGCTAGTGCTACATACCAGCAGAACAAGTTCAATTCATATTAGCCCTGACCAAATACCTCAAGCCAGGCTTCATCATTTTATTTCAGCAGAAACGGAGTGCAGGCAGCAAACTACATCATAGCAGAACTAGTCTTACACACAATGAACCTAAACCAAAACCGTGGGATTACCCAAGAGATTCACCATGTGATCTGAAGCTGCCTTACATGCAGAAACATTCTTGGCCTCTTTAGACAAACACAGGTTTTGGCAGTGAAAACTATTTTTTTATAGGCTAGAAAACCAGTGCACTCCTATTTATTTTTCCATTATCATCATATTCAGTAGCAATGAAGGATTATAACAGAGCTCTCTTTGCTACTAACCCTCTGGTGAAAAAACACAATTTTGGTTAATAACCACATAGAAACACAAAAAAAAAGTCTCTTTCTGACAAATACTGTATTAGTCCACTATTGTCAAAAGTCAAGGAAAGGTTTATATATGGAAGAAAACCTTCTTGGTTGGTTATCAGGGTTTCGGGGTGTGTGTGGGGGTGGATTACTAGATAGGTAAGAGACAAGTATTGATTTGGATAAAGGGAAGAGACAATACACCAAAAGACAGTGACCAACACAATAACATTAAGAAAAAGAAGGAAGACATAGAGAATACACAAGAGATACAGGCAACAAGGATAAACACTTTTACATGTAACAATACAACATTATCAGTAATAACAAACATTAATCTATTGGTAGATACAAAGGTAGAAAGGCTGAATGACCAGGTTTGTCTAAGGAAAATGGAACAGATCCATGACTATATGTAAGTTTGGCAGATGATATTTCTACATACTTATTTGTATGTGCTGTGACAATGTCCATATAAATAGAACAGAGGGCAGAGTTATGAACTTCTTAGCTGCAGCTAACCACCATGAGAAAGCGAGTAGTTTGACCTGCGGGCTTGGGACCATGGTCACAGAAGACAGCAAGCTCAACTGGCATAACATAAATACACAAAAAAATTGTTCTACATCCTACTTTGGTGAGCAGTGACTGGGGTCTGAAAAGCTTGCAAGCAGCCGTCTAGATGCAAGAACGGATCTCTCCTCACCCAGAGCAAAGAAGAATGAAGAAAATCAAAGATGTATGGAAACAATTAGACGAAGGGACTAGTGGGCCATGTGAATGAACCTTGGCCTATATAACCATGAGACCAAAAGAAGTAGATGGTGCCCGGCTACCACTGTCAACCACTCAGAAAGGGTTTAATTCAGGAGATCCTGGATAGAGTGGGAGAACTATGTAGAACAAAACTCAAAATCATAAAAAAAAGATCAGGTTAACTATTTTGATACAGCCTGGTGAGACCCCCAACACTATGGTCCCTAGTTACCCTTCAGGTCTGGAACTGAACTCACTCTGTGGCTTCCAGACAAACAGAGAGGCATACACAGCGAACATTTACATCAGGTGGATACATTCCTTAGATCGATCATGAGACAACAGTAGGGCAGGAATGCATAGGAAAGAAGGGTACAGGGAAGAGAAAGAGAAAGAAGTGGGAAGAGAGAGGAACTGGAAAAGCTGTTATATTGTGGGGAATTGCTGTCAATGTCATGAAACAAAATGTGAATGAACTGTTGTATGGAAAATTAATTTGCTCTGTAAACCTTCACCCAAAGCACAATTAAATTTTTTTTTAATTAAAAAAAAAAAAGAGAGACTAGCCTTCCTGGTCTGATAGAGATTGGTGAAACCCCCAGACTATGGTCCCTAGTCACCCTTGAGGCCTGGAATTGAACTCACTCCCATGACTTCCAGCCAAACAACAGATAAGCATATAAGGTGAACATTTATACCAGGTAGGCACACTCCTAGGTAGTGTAGTGGTAGCATAGTACCTAAGGCACTTGACTGCTAACCAAAAGGCTGGCAGTTCAAATCCACCAGCCACTTCTCAGAAGGAAGGCTGGGCAACCTACTTCCATAGTGATACTGCCTCAGAAACCCAAGGAGGTGTCGCTATGAGTCGGGTCCAACTCCACGGCACATAACAACAACAACAAGGCACACTCCTTAGAACAATCAATCATGGGAGATCAGAAGGGCAGTATTTGCACAGGGAGATAGCTCAGAGGGCAGGAATGTACAGGAAAGAAGGACTCGGGAAAAGGTAACCACAGGGAGAAAGTAGGAAGAGAGCTGTCACGTTATGGGGATTGCAACCAATGTCACGAAACAAAATGTGTTAAGAAACACTGTAAGGAAAATGAATTTGCTCTGTAAACTTTCACTCAAATCACAATTTTTAAAAAACAAAGTCTGTCCTTCTATGTTGCATAATTGATTGGAAAGATTTTTTTCATACCGTCTCTCATATCCCCATTTTACACACAAGGAACTGAGGCTCAAAGAAGACTTACACGACTTGCCCAAGTTTTACAGTTAAGTAAGTACTAAAGCCAAAGCCAGAATTTGAAGCCAGGTATTCTAATTGCCCAGGCCTGTTGACTATAATACAGTAATGACTTTATTACTGTTCACATTTCTGAACAGGCATGATACAATCAGGGGAGGAGGAAAATATTTAAAACAAAGGAGGAAGTCTATCAAAAAAGAAACCAAAAACCAAACCAAGCCCATTGCCATCAAGTCGATTCTAACTCATAGTGACCGCTACTGGGTTTCCAAGGCAGTAAATCTTTATAGAAACAGATTGTCTCATCTTCCTCCTGCAGAGCAGCTGGTGGGTTTGAACCTCTGACCTTCTGATTAGCAGCCAAACGCCTTACCTACTATACCACCAGAGCTCTGTTCAGAATAGTAAAACCATATTTCATTCATCTTCACATTACCAGCAGATACTTAGTGCAGTTTCGGGACCACCAAGCAAAAACCAAACCCAATGCCATAAAATCATTTCTGACTCATAATCACTACAGGAAAGAGGAAAATTGCCACAGAGGGTTTCCCTAGGCTATAAATCTTTTTGGAAACAGACTGCCTCATCTTTTCTATCAACCTTTTTGTTAGCAGGCCAGTGCTTTAACTACAACACCATCGGAGATCCTTTCCTAAACCACAGTAGGCACTAAATAAATGAGTATTAGATGAATATTTTTTGTGGTCCAATACTTTCTGGTTCAATAAAGAATTAGTGATCTCCTTTATCATGTGAAGTAATCAAACTAGGGGCATTTGTGAAGATGGGAGAATCTGATGAGGAAACACCTGCAAAGGGAGAGAAGTGAGACTAGAAGAATACTAAAACACTTCCCAACTCAGTCTTTGAAAACTAATCTCACTACAGAGACTAGTGCCTTTAACGGAAGTATTGATTTTTGTCAGTACTGAAAATAAGTACATGCTTAGTGGCCACCCAAGGTAAAACAACTGGTATCTATTCACCTGGAATAGAGGAAGGAAAGTCAGGAAGAAGAGTAAGAGATGGGATGTGTGGCTAATTGCCTTGATGTACAATTAATTGCCTCTTTTGCCATGAGACCAGAAGAAATGGATGGTGCCCAGCTACCATTACTAAACATTTTGATCTAAGATTCCATAGATGAATCCTAATCAAAAGGAGGAAAATGCAGAACAGAAATTCAAATTCTCACAGATGCCACATTTCTGAATTGATAGAGGCTGGATGAAACCCTGAAATTATTGCCCTGAGAGGCTCTTTTAACTTTAAACCAAAAATATCCCCTGAAGTCTTCTTAAAACCAAACAATAGCCTAGCTTAACTAGTAAAAAAGGTCTGCCTTGAGCATTGTGCTCTTTTAAGAACTATCTATATGGGATCACCAGCACTTCAGAGACTAGATAGGAACCTTAGGAAGAAGCGAGTTTATGTTAATAAGGGAGGAACAACTCAGAAAAGGAGGGTGAGAATGATTGTACAACTTGAAGAATCAAAGTCACTAAATTGTACATGTAGAAACTGCTGAATTGGTATATGCTGTATTGCATATATTCTCAATAACAACAACAACAAAAATTTTAAGAAAAAAAAATAAGTACATGCTTGCTCATCAGTCAACTATCAACTATCAACATTAGGGCATTTTAAGTCTTTTGGTAATACCTCTGGATTTCAGTGTCAAGCTGGTCCCACATCTGCCTACTTAATCCCAAGGCAAGGCTTTTCTGAAGCCCCCTCACTTAAGACTCTCTGGCTTTTCAAAGTCCTCTTTCTTAATACTAAAACAACAAAAAGACATGGCATGAAGGCTTTAGGAAGGAAAAAAGAGCACAATTTCCTGCTTTTATCCAAAACTGTTCAGGAAATAAAGGAAGCTGGACAAATATACAGTAGACACTATGTAAATACTATAGGTTTTACTGAATACCAACTCTACTCCAAATATACTGGCTTCAAACTAAGAAGGAAAAACAGGCTTCTGTACATTTCTTTAAAATAAAAATAATCATTTTGCAATGATCAAGCAACTCCACTATGATATCCAAGTTGAGAAATTCCAAGTGCTCAATTTCTTTACTGCTTCTGTACGATAAAACGACCTAGACAAGAGGGACGACTGTGCAATCTACTTCTGTACAGATACCACCTCGGAAACCCAAGGAGGGGTCACCATAAGTCGAATCAAATCGATGGCAGTGAGTTAGGTTTTTTTTTTTTTTTTTTAAGACGAGTGTACTTTGCAAACCTAAATTAGAGGATGTTTTATTTCATGTTGTTGTAACAGAAAATACCACAAATGGGTGGCTTTAACAAACAGGGATTTAGTCTCTTATAGTTTAGGAGGGTAGAAGTCTGGTTCAAGGTGCCAACTCTAGGGGCTAGGTGAAAGCCCCTCAACCTTGGGCTTCAGCTCTGCCTCTTGCTCCTAGCCCACTGAAGCTGGAAGCTTTTCTTAACTCAGGTAGCTGCTGGCTCCTGAGGTTGACAAACCCAAGGTTGACAAATAAAGTGGCACAGTCTCAAGATTAACAAATAACATGGCAGGTCACAAGTTCAAGTCCAGAGATAATCCCAAGATTGGGAGGCTGCTGACTCAAGACTCGGCTACATGGAGGGTCCAAGCTTGCCAAAAAGCTGCAGAGGCCTTTCTCAAAACTTCTCCTTATATACTGGAAGCAGACCACATCCCTAAGGTAACTAGCTACTCAGCTGTCTAGTAGATTCCACTATAGAGGTGATGACCAATCTCATCATGGAGAATAACTACATACAGCTTCCCAGACACTCAAAACCAGGCCCAGCCAAGTTGACACATAACCTTAACTACCACAGAGGAAGATAAGAATATAACGGTAGTGTGATACCAAGAATTCCCACTGAAATGACCAAAGGGTCCAACTACCTCTGATCCACTCCTCACAAATATAAAAGATACCAGAAGGTAAGGGGCAAGTGCTAGATTAGGGTTCTTGTCCCAGCTTTCCAAGTAATCTTGGACCTATCTCCGAAACCCCTTAAAGTCTCAACTTCCTCTTCCATAGTAAGATATTGGATATGGTAAAGTCAGTAGTCCCATTAAGGAATCAAATTCTAAAAAATGAAAAATTTCAGTATCAGCAAGTAAAACATAACATCTGAGCCAAATTCATAAATTAAAAAATTTTAATAAAATATAATGCTCTTTCATTATAAACTATCTCAAAATGTTTTTAAAATTGACCCAGACTGAACTATATTTTTTAATTAAGACTTAAAATTAGATTCTACTTCAAAGAATAAATCCTGCAAAAATAATTGTGAATATCCAAAGATTTCTGTAAGAAGATGTGCATGGCAGCATTATTATAATAGCAACATAAATGTCCAAAAAAAAAAGGGGGTATCATTAAATAAATTATCATTTGGAGAAATTTAAATTTATTATTAAATTCAAAAGTCAGGACATCAAATTGTATAAAGTACTGGTTTTAAATTCACATTTAAAAATTAACATTTTCAATTCCCTAAGCATGTATGGAAAAAAAAAATACGTAAGGAAATATATCAAAACGTTATTAAGAGTTATCACTAGACTATAAGAATGTAAATGACTTTGCTTTTGCTTATGAATATAGAAAAGAAAATGTATTTAAAACTACTAAAAACCAAATTCAACAGTATATTTTTAAAAATTATCTCTGACAAGCAAGTAGCACTTATTTCAGGAACATAAACTTTTTTATTTCAAAAAAATCAATTTATATGCCATGTCACATCAATAATTCCAAGAGAAAGTATGTGATTACCACACGAGATTAAAAATAAATGAAAAAAAAAAAAGGCATTTGATAAAGTCCAACACTTCAATTTAGAAAAACACTCATAGAAAACAGGGAGTAGAAAGCTATGATAAAGCACATCTGTCTTAAAACCAGTAGCCGGTATCATAATTAATGGTAAAGAACTAAAAACTATCACTAAAATCAGGATGAAGCAAATATGCATGTGCAGTGTAGTAAATTACTTAGTGTGGCTTTTCTAGCCATCAGTCTTTGTAAACTCCGTGGTGGAATTTGCTGTGAGCAAATAAGGAGCTCCTGATTGTAAAAGTTATCCACCTGGGGTATTTCTGTTGGGAGTGGCACTGGAGCAATGTTCTGGGAAGCTCACTCTCTCTCAGGTGCTTAGAATTGTGATGTTATGATTGGCTGTTTGGCCACTCTGCCAGCCTCAAAAGGAGGCCTTCTAGAGGCAGAACTCTCTCTGCTGGCTGAGGAAGATGTGCCGCTGAAAGAGACACGGGCTCCTGAGACACGCATTGCTGGGAAAGTGACGCAAGAGACACGCATTGCTGAGTGAGACACCAAGGGACACGCACTGCTGGGAAACAGACTGTGAGAGACTGTTGGCTGAGGGACGGTGGGCTGGGAGAGACACTGAGCATTTTTCCTGAACTTGAATTGTAGCCTGTGGTGCTTCCCTAATAAACCCTGTAATCTGTGAGCTCTGTGTGGCCACTGCAGCAAATTATCAAACCCAGGAGAGAGGTGGTGGGTGCTCTGGGAAGAACAGTTGGTGAAAGGGCTGGAGGGAGGCAGCACGTCTGGCCTCACAGTAATGGGCCTTGGGCTACGGATAGTGATTCTGTCTTCCTCTTGTGGGGTTAGAGGAAGTCCAAAGATGTGGCCTCCTTGCCCTTTTAGCAGCATGCTAACACCATTATTATTTAACAATATTTTCTAACTCAAAAGCAATCCAGTAAGATAAATAAAAAAATTATTTTTGGAAAGAAAGACCTGAAACCATCAGTCAGTAACAAAAACATCCATCTCAAAATTCCAATACACAGTACACTTACAATATACATATTTTACAACAATGAAAATTCCAAGACAACTAAAAAATTATAGGGGTGTTTAGTAAAATTCAGCAACCAGAATTTTATCTAATTGAAATAATTAAGAGATTGAATGGCATAAAAGATTCTGGCCACAATATAAGTAACCTAAAGAGAAACAAGAGTCATATAAAAACACATAAAATAACATAAATAAGACAAATCACACAGGAAGAATAAATACGATAAATCCATTAATTCTTCCCAAATTTCTGGACATATATCTATAAAGTAGGTATTTATTTACAGAAAAATACCAAAATGATAGTGACTAACAGTAACAACATATAGAAAAGTAACAGAATTAGTAAACATCATTCATTGTTGTTGTTATGTGCCATTGAGTCGGCCCCGACTCATAGTCACCCCTCCTTGGGTTTCCGAGGCCCTATCACTATGGAAGTAGATTGCCCAACCTTCCTTCCAAGGAGTGGCTGGTAGGTTTGAACCACCAGTCTTCCGGTTAGCAGTCAAGTGCCTTGGGTACTACACTACCAGAGCTCCTACATCATTCACTAGCCCTAATCAAAATCATTATTTGAGATAAAGATCATCTGTTGGTGCTGAAACAAGCAACCACGCTTAGGTGAATGCCCAATGGTGAACTAAACATTCTATAGTGCTAAACACAACACGGATCATTTTCTAGTCTTACGGGGGAATCTAAACAAACAGTGGTGGGATCAGGTCAAACTGAGCATCTGTAATATGGGTCAAACAATTATTGTATGTCTTCTGAAATAACACAACATTGAGTACATGTAACACCAATGACATATTCTAGCTAAAAGTGTTTAACTTGAATCCATAAACCTTTTAGATACAACTTCTAGTTTACAGGAAATATAGCAGATAGAGGGAAAGCTAAATGACATAAGCAAGTAACCAGACAAATCCAGAAGTTGGGGCACAGAGGTCAAGTCTCTTTAATGATCAGTTTCATAAAAAGGAAAGGGAGTGGAGATTAAAATCATTTAAATCAGATTAAAAGTAACATAAGGGTCGTAACAAGAAGATGCCATACAAGGAACATTTCTGAGATAATAAGGGATACTGGTATGGCATGATATGGGTATAATATAAGATAAAAATGTATACTAAAATGGAAACATGCTAATTATTGGCTGAAAAAGTGTGTTGCAAAACAGTAATGTACTCTTCCAGTAAGATGGCGGAATAAGCAGACAAGCTACAGAGACCCTCCTCAACAAAGAAAAGAGAAACCAATAGACAGAGATATAGAAGGTAATTCTGGAGCTCCAAGCTTTGAAAAGAAGTATATAGAAGTGGATGAGTAGAGCCTGGTGGAACCACTGAGACTATGGCCCCTAACTGCCCTTCAGGTCTGGAATTGAACCCACACCTGTGGTTTCCAGCCCAACAAAATACAGGCATATGAGTTAAACATTTACCTCAAGTAGATACACTCCTTAGAGAGAACAATCATGGGAGAAAGAAG
>NW_006921719.1:6109464-6111188 GCF_000298275.1 Orycteropus afer afer
TCAATGACATGAGACAAAGTATATGTGAACTGCTGTAGGGAAAGTGAATTTGCTCTGTAAATCTTCACCCAAGTCACAATTTAAGAAAAAAAAAAAAAAAAAGTGGATGAGGCACCAAATAGTGGAAAAACCTGGATGAAAACAGTGAGAAAGAGACTGTTGGAGCAGTGGACTGTCAGCTACTCTGATGGGACCAACAGCCTGAATATTTCCAAGTGGTGTCGGGATCTGAGAATTGACCAAAGATCAGCCCTGGTCACCAAGGGCTACAGGGACAACTGCGCCTTGTAAACATTCAAAACGGCTGCATCTTTGGTCACTTTAAATATCCAAAATGGCCATGGCTTGTAAACATTCAAACACAGGAAACAGCAAGGAAAAAGACAACCTGACTTTCTACTGTCCAGAGGGCATAGCCATTTTGATTGTTTACAAGCAGCATCCATTTTGGATATTTAAAGTGACCGAGGGTGCAGACATTTTGAATGTTTACAAGTGGCAACCATTTTGGATATTAAATGTGACTGAGGGCACAGCCATTTTGAATGTTTACAAGTGGCTCCCATTTTGGATTTTAAAGTGACAGCACTCTCATTTGAATCCCAGGGACCTAAGAATAGACTCCATTTGCCAAAACCAGCAGGGTCATACGGGAGGCTGAAAACAGGAAAGTAGACAGGTAGTGAGTGTGTAAGTGCTGCCAGATAGTCAATCAAGGAGCACAGCACAGTACCCTGCTTACGTAGGTAACATACAAACAAAACAAAGAAAACGAAAATCGTGAGCAAGTTACTCCAACATACAATCACCAATTAAATATAAACACAAAAATATCACAATGCCTTGGAGACAGCAGAGCATCACAACTACACAAAGAAGAAGATAAAGCAGGAGAAACAAGGGACCAGGATACAGACCCAAAACACATTCCCAAGGCAGATGCAGCATTGGAACTCCCTGACAAGGAATTCAAAAGGATTATATTTAGTACCTTCAACAAATTGAGAGAGAGATCAAGGAAATCACTGACAAAATTGAGGAAAAAACAGAGAAAACCTTAGAACAATTTCAAAAGACAATATAAGAATAAAATGACAAAATAAACGAAAAATTAGAAATGATACAAAATCAACAGACAGAAATCCAGAAGATTAATACTAAACTTTCAGAAATAGAGAACACATTGAATGAGCAAAGGAATAGAACTGAATCAATGAAAGACAAAATCAGTGAGATTGAAGGCAAATACCTCAATACTTCTTTGGAAAGGGCTGAATCAGAAAAAAGATCAAAACAAAATGAAGAAAGCCTAAGGTTCATGTGGGATACCATCAAAAGGAATACCTATGTGTAACAGGAATTACAGAACAGGAAGAAAAACTCACTGCCATTGAGTCAGATCTGACTCATAGCAACCCCTCCATGGGTTTCCAAGGCAGGAGCTCTGGTGGCTTAATGCCTAAGGCATTTGACTACTAACCAGAAAGCTGGCAGTTCAAACTCACCAGCCACTCCTCAGAAAGGAGATTGGGCAATCCACTTCTGTAGTGATACTGTCTCAGAAACCCAAGGAGGGGTCGTTATGAGTCAAACTGACTCAACAGCAGTGAGTTTGGTTTTTTATCACTATGGAAGTAGATTGCCCATCTTCCTTCCAAGGAGTGGCTGGTGGGTTTGAACCACCAACCTTCTGGTTAGCAGTCAAATGCCTTAGGCACTATGCC
>NW_006921719.1:6111953-6118883 GCF_000298275.1 Orycteropus afer afer
ACAACTACACGATAGAATGGACTGTTCTAAACTTGGTAAGAAAACTATAAATCACAGGGTAACCTCAAAGAAAAATGATAAACCTTCACATCAAAATAAAAAAGAGGACCAGCACAAATATTCAGCAAATACTAAAAAAAATAGCAACGAAGGAAGTGATAACACAATTCATAAACAAAATGAGCTCAGTACAGAAAATTATATGGAACAAAGAAATCAACACCACAAAAAAAGCACATAACAAAATGACAGCAACAATTTCATACTTGCCGATAATTACATATCTGACAAGAGACTTATCTCTAAAATTTATACAAAACTCCAACACCTCAACAACAAAAAGATTCACAATCCAATTAAAAAATGGGCAGAAGACATGAATAGACACTTCACCAGAGAGAATATTCAGGTGGCCAGCAAATACATAAAGAAATGCTTACGATCATTAGCCATGAGAGAGCTACATATCAAAACAACGAGATACCATCTCACCCCAGCATTAATAGCAAAGTTCAACAAGACAGAAAGTAACAAATGCTGCCCAGGATGTGGAGAGATTGAGATTCTCATACACTGCTGGTGGGACTGTAAAATGGTAACAACCACTGTGAAAAGCAATGGCAATTTCTTAAAAAGCTGGAATAAGAAATACCATTTGACCCAGCAATCCCAGTATTAGGTATATATCCTAAACTAGTGACAGCTAGGACAAGAACAGATATATCCACACCCCTGTTCATCACAGTAGTATTTACAATAGCCAAAAGATGGAAACAAACTATGTGCCCATCAACAGAAGAATGAATAACCAAACCACCATACACACATACAATGGAATACTATGCAACACTACAGAACAATGTGGAATCTGCAAAACACCGCATAACATGGATAAGCTTGGAGAACATTATGGTGAGTGAAATAAGTCAATCAGAAGGACAAATATAGTATTAGTTCATTGTTGTAGAAAGTTAAGGAAAGTTCTATATATGGAAGGAAACTTTCTTTTTTGGTTACCACAGTAGGAGGTACCGGAGAGGAGGGCACACTGCGCAAAAAAAAAAAAAAAAAAACACATGCATTGACCCATGTCATTTTAGTTTTGTGATTTCACTGTACGTAAGTTATATTTTGATAAAATGCATTTAAAAAACAGTAATGTACTATATAATCTCATTTTTGTGAAAAACTACATATATATGCTCAGAAAAACATCTGGAAGAACATACATTAACATGTTAAATGATCCCTAGATAGTGCAAACTGCATTTTAGCATTTGGTAATTTTTTTTTTTACAATGCATATATACTGCTTTTGTAGTACAAGATGATATTTCGTAAAGCAAAGGGAAAAAACACACAAAAGAAGGAAGCTAGCTAGATTTTATTTCATTAAAATATAAAACTTCACAATTCAAAAAATAAAACATTTAATAAAAAGAAAGGGCCAGAGAGGAGCCCTGGATGTGCAATGGTTAAACACTCAGCTGCTAACCTAAAAGCTGATGATTCAAACCCCCCAGCAGCTCTGTGGGAGAAAAGACCTGGCAATCTGCTGCAGTAAAAATTACAGTCTATGACACCCCATGGGGCAGTTTTACTCTGTCTATATACAGTCACTAGGGTGCTTTCTCAGAGAACAAGATTTTCCAGGTCTCACTTCAACATTTAAAGGGGGGGGGGGGGGCAGGAAAGGCCAGAGGAAAAGATTTCCAATAAACATGAGAGATCAAGACTTAACTCTCAAACATTTTTAAACTCCTTATAAATAAAAAAATTAAAACTAAAATCTAAATAGAGAAATTGGCAACTGACAGAAATAACTCACAGAAGAGGAAGGAGGAAGTTTAAGTATCCAAAACATGCTGGTGGGGAGGGGTGGAGGTGGTAAATAATAAACAATAAATGAAATAAATTAAAACTATAATACTAATAACATACTCTCTCACAATTAGGTTGTCAAAAGTACCACAAGCACACTCCAGTAAGATTAAAATCAGTGCCTTTCTGAAGGGCAAATGAACAACTCAGGAAATGTACCATTAATATCTGGGCATTAAATTTTAGGTATGTACCTCAAAAAAGAAAAAAACAATATAAACAAACATTGAAGCCTAATTAACAACATGCATGCTGAAATATTTAGGGTGAAGTGTACTGATATCTGCAATAACTTTGAAATGCATCAAAGAAAAGTAATGGACTGACCAAGAAAAAAAAACAAACTCATTGCCATCGAGTCAGATGCGACTCACAGCAACCCCTCCTTGGGTTTCCAAGGTAGTATCACTGTGGAAGTAGATTACCCAACCTTCCTTCTGAAATGGACTGACAGAAAGATGGATAAGTTGACGTATATGTATGATAAAGCAAGGGCAGTAAAATGCCAATGTATGATACAAAAAACAAACTCACTGCCATCAAGTGGATTCTGACTCATAGTGACCCCCATCAGGTTTCTGAGGCAGTAAATCTTAACAAAAGTAGATTGCCCCATCGTCCTTCCATAGAGAACTTGGTGAGTTTGAATCACCAACCTTCCGGTTAGCAGTCAAATGCCTTAGGCATTGCACCACCACACAAAAAAAACCAATCCAGTGTCATGGAGTTGGATCCCACTCAGTAACACCTTCTTGGGTTTCCCAGGCAGTATCACTAAGGAAGTAGATTGCCCAGTCTTCCTTCCAAGGAGTGGCTGGAGGGTTTGAACTGCCAGCCTCTGGTTCCTTATAATACAGGTAGTAAGTATATCCATGGGTTGACTGTAAAATCTCTTAAACAGTGTTGTATATTTGCAATTTTTCCACAGTAAATACTTAAAAAAAAAAACACTGAGAAAAAAAAAAGTGAAAAGCCAAGAGGCACCTTCTTTACCGGAAATACTGTCTTGATCTGGGTAGTGGTTACATGGGAGGGTACATAGATATAAATCCAACAAGCTATGTATACTCAGGGAGCTCTGGTGGCATAGTGCCTAAGGCATATGACTGCTAATAAGAAGGCTGGTGGTTCAAATCCACCAGCCCCTCCTTGGAAGGAAGACTGTGCAACCTACTTCCATCTAGGAAACCCAAGGAGGGGTCACTATTAATCAGAATAGACTCAACCACAGTGAATTATGTATACTTAAAGATTTTATGTACTTTGCTGACCACATTTTATAACTCAATAAAAAGTGTTAAGTATACAGCAATCGGACTAAGGCTTTAAATATAATTAATATTCTCAAAGAGATAAGAGAATATGCTATAAACATAAAACATGAACAGCAGTTATTAAGGAAAAAAAAAAAAAACTTGAACACAAAAACTGTCAAATATAAATGGTGTCATTAGCCAACAAAGAGATGCAAATCAAATCCACAGTGAGATACCATTTCACTCTCACTAAGACGGCTAAGATTTAAAGAAAAAAAAAAAAAGTTGGTGAGAATACAGAGAAAATGGAACTTCTATCCACTGCTGGTTAAGAATGCAATTGGTACAACCGTTGTGGAAAACAGTCTGACAGTTCCTCAAGATACTGAAAGTAGTACTACTATATGACCCAGCAATTCCACTCCTAGGTATACACCCAAAAGACTTGAAAGCAGAGATAGAAACAGAAACTTGTACACTAATGTTCATTGCAGCACTATTCACAATAGGCAAAAGGTGGAAACAATCTAAATGCCCATCAACAGATGAATGGATGCCAAAGGGGCAAAAAGGCCGTGTATTCTGACTTCCTCTAACCCCAGAAGAGGAAGACAGAATCACTGTAAGTAGTAGGCAAGGTCTATTCCTGCGAGGCCAGACACGCTGCCTCCCTCCAGCCCTTTCATCAACCTTGGCACCATCCATTCCTCCCACAGCACTCACCACCTCTCTGCTGTGTTCAATAATTCACTGCAGTGGCCATACAGAACTCACAGATTATGGGGTTTATTAGGGAAGTAACAGGCTACAATTCAAGTTCAGAAACGCACTCAGTCTCCTGCAGCCAGCCATCTCACTTAGCAGCTGGCAGACTCTCTCTCAGCAGCACGTGTCTCTCACATCTCTCTCTCTCTCAGCAAGTCCACATCTCTCAGGAGCACATTTCTCTCAGCAGCACGTCTTTCTCAGCCAGCAGTCAGAGAGACTCCTTCTGCCTCTAGGAAGGCCCCTTTGGAGCCTGGCAGAGTGGCCAAACTAACCAATCCCAACATCAGAATTCTATATACCTGACAGAGAGAGAACATCCCAGAAGACTGCTTCCTGCCATTCTCAACAGAAATACCCCAGGTAGATAACTTTAACAACCAGGAGCTGCTCAGTTGTTCACAGCAAATTCCACCATGGAGTTTACAAAGTCTTACGGCTAGAAAAGCCACAGTATGTAATTTATTACATTGCAATGGACAGAAAAAATGTGATACATACAATGGAATACTCCTCAGCCAGTAGAAGAAATGAAGTCTTGATATATGCTACAGTATGGATGAAGTGAAGTAAGTATGAATTTCATCCATTATGCTAGTGAAATAAGTCAATCACAAAAGGACAAATATTGTATGACGTCAGTTACATAAAAAGACAAGAAAAGGTAAATGTATTAAAGTTTATCAGTGGTTACCAAGGGCAGGAGGAAGATGGAAGTGGGGAGGGGTTAACAGTGATGGAAAAATTGTATTGAATAAGAGTAAGGCTGCACAGCTGATTGTTTTAACAGCTGTCAGTAAGTTGCATATCTGTGAAAAGTTAAATTAGTAAAAGTTGTGTGACAGATATATTTACAACAGCAATTCTCCCCGACCATCCCCCCACCCAACAAAAAAAAAAGAGTAGCAGCTGAGTCTGCTTATGAACAACCAAAAACCTCATGAGATTTCTTCACTTGGTTTGGAAGTTTAGGGTCATGGTTTCATGGACCATCCCAGCTAAGTGGCCTAACAACCTGTTTTAAGTACTTCTGTTCTACCTCCTAGTCCACGGAGTAGTGCCTGGAGTCTTAAAAGGTTACAAGCAGCCGACAACTGGTCTCTATTCACCAGGAGCAACAAAGAAAGAAGGAAAGTCAGGAATATGACCAGGAGATGGGATGTATGGCTACTGCCTCCACTGAACAACTGCCTCTCTTTTGCCACGAGACTAGAAACGGATGGGGCCCAGCTACCATTACTGAATGTTTTGATTAAAGATTCTATAGAAGGATCTTGATCAAAAGGGGGAAAAATACAGAACTGAATTTTAAATTCTCATGCACTCCACAATTTCTGGATCCATGGAGCATGGATGAACCCCTGAAAAGAATGAATGAGATAATCTTAAATCCTAAACAAAAAATATCCCCTAGAGTCTTTTTAAAACCAAACAATAGCCTAGCTTAACTAGTTTAAAACAAAAAAAAAGTCTGCCTTGAGTACTATACTCTTTTAAGAATTGTCTATATATGGGATCAAAGTGACAACCAAATCAAACCCA
This sequence comes from Orycteropus afer afer, assembly GCF_000298275.1. Classification (NCBI taxonomy): domain Eukaryota; kingdom Metazoa; phylum Chordata; class Mammalia; order Tubulidentata; family Orycteropodidae; genus Orycteropus; species Orycteropus afer. The sequence goes on from NW_006921719.1 coordinate 6,117,398, forward strand.
CTGCCATCAAGTCAATTCCAACTCATAGTGACCTCCACTGGCTTTCCAAAGCAGTAAATCTTTACAGAAGCAGATTTCCCAGTATTCCTTCTGCAGAGTGGCCAGTGGTGACAACAGCAACAGGAAAGCTTAGGCAGTAACCTTAGGAGGCAAAGAGATTATGTTAATAGGGGAGGAACAACTCAGAAAAAGAGTGTGAGGAACTGATGCACAACTCAAAAATCCTCTAAATTCTCTCTTAGAAGGAGCTGCAGAAGAAAGGAATTGAGAGAACAGAAAGGAGAAAATAATTGAAAAAATAATAGCTAAATGTTTCCTAGAACTAAAGAACAAAACTGTTTAAACACTAGTTTTAAATTTCAGTTATTTAAAGCAATCTACATGGATGGCACTAAACGTACCAATATTTTATGGGAAGTTATTTCCCAATACTACAATTTAAGTGACTCTGCGTTTCTATGTTTTCAAGTTTTCTATAATGAATGTTACCCTTATAATCAGGAAAACTAAGTTTACTTTTCTAAAATGAAACCAGACCAAGAGACAAAAAGGCGTTTTATTTAAAAAAAAAAAAAAAAAAAAAAAACCTCCAACCTTTCTTTTCTCTGCCTTCTATGCCATGCCATTATATAGAACCTGTTTCTATAAATGGGCACCACCACAAACATGCACAAGCCATTTTATCTCTTTGATTTTCTGCTTTTTAAAATTTTCAACAGGGAAATAAAATCTCTCCTTCCCATCTTACAAGGGCTTGGGAAATAACCAAATGAGATGATGTGTAAAAATAGCACTTGGTAAACCATAAACCAAACTTACTGCCATTGAGTTAATTCCGACTCACAGCAACCCCCACTGGGTTTCCGAAGCTATAAATCTTTACTGAAGTAGATTGCACCATCTTCCTTCAAGGAGCAGCTGGTAGAGATGGGGTACTATGCAGGGGGCTGTTAAAATGAGTATATCACAACTTATTTACCTATTAAGTTGTTGTTGTTATGTGCTGCTGGGTTTGAACCAATAATCTTCTGGTTAGCAGCAAAGGCCTTATCCACTAGCCACTAGAGCTCCTTGGTAAACCATAAAGCACAGTGTAAATTGTGGCAATCCTAAACTGGTAAACCCTAGCCTCTGAGTCACTCTCTACTTCCCCTTCTCCTTACTTCCCAATCTAATATGTCCCCTAATCCTGTCAGTTTTTCCTTCACTCATTCTCTCCTTTTCCAAACCACTGTAGTCAGTTATACCTGGTTGTATCTTGTGCCTGAACCTCTGCATAGTGAGGAATTGGAACTAAAAACCACAGTGCATTTTACACCCACCAAACTGGCAAACATTTAAAAAGCCTTACAGTGTTCTGAGGAACTCTTGTCAACACTGCAGGTAAAAGTATGAGTTGAGAGAGGCGGGGCAAGATGGCGGACTAGGCAGAAGGATTGCACAGACCCTCTTCAACAAAGAAAAGGGAAACCAATTAACACAGACA
>NW_006921719.1:6128203-6135187 GCF_000298275.1 Orycteropus afer afer
GGGTTTGAACAGCCAGCCTTCTGGTTAGCAGTCAAGTGCCTTAGGCACTGTGCTACCACAGCTCCCAACAGCACCCTAAGGGAAGCTTATTTTCCAGACCTAGGGATAGGAAGGAAGGCCTGAAAGCAGGTTGAAGAGTCTGAGTTCAGCCTATAAACCTCAGAGAACTTCCAAAGGCTTTGCAACATGTTTCATGAAGATTAAGTTTCAGAAGGAAATTGCATTGGGTGGGGTCAGGGAAAGGTAGAGATGGGGTACTATGCAGGGGGCTGTTAAAATGAGTATATCACAACTTATTTACCTATTAAGTTATTGATAGCCATTTGGGTTGTATCTAAAATTTTGCTATAAAAAGCTATAGTGCTATGTACATTCTTATACATATTTCTGGATGCACGTGTCTAAGAGTTTATAGGGATGCAATCACTAAGTCATAGGGTCACATGTTGAACTCTACCTGGTAATGCCAATGGTTTTCCAAAGTGCTTGATCCAAAACTCATACTTTTACCTGCAGTGTTGAGGAGTTCCTCAGAACACTGTCAGGCTTTTAAATGTTTGCCAATTTGGTGGGTGTAAAATGTTATTTCACTATGGTTTTTAGTTGCAGCTCCTCAACGAGGCTGATTATCTTTTCATCCATTTATTAGGTTTTATTCATTAAAGGATTTATTAAAGAGTTTCTCTTTAGTTACGTGCCTATCCAAGTCTTCTGCCCATTTTTCAACTGAGCTGTCTTCTTATTAACTGATAAGAGTTCTATGTATGTTCTGGATAGTAATCCTTTACTAATCTTATGTGTTACAAATGTCTTCTTCTAGTCTATGACATTTCTTTTCACTGTTTTAATGAGTTCTTTATTTTAATGCAGTTGAATTTATCAACCTTTTTCCTCTGTTGTGTTTGTGAGACTTGTTTAGTAAGTTCTCTCCTACCTAGAGATATTTGTTTCCTTTTAATTTAAAAAAAAAAAGTGTATTAAAAATTTCACAAAGGAAGTTATATAAATGATCAATAAATACATGAAAAAGTACTCCAAATCATGAGTCATCAAGAAAATGCAAGTTAAAACTACAATGAGATACCACTACACATGTACCAGAATGGCTAAAATTAAGACAGATAAAAGCAAACTGCAGCAAGGATTTGGAGCAGCCCCAACTTTTATTATACACTGTCAGCATGCATATAATATTTTATAACAATTCTGGAAAAAGGTCAAGTTTCTTATAAAACTAAATATGCATTTATCTTATGACCTGAAACATTTATCTACAAAATAACGTCTGTATGAATGTTCCTAAGAACATAATCTAAAATTAGAAACAGCCGTGGTGTCCATTAATGGAAGAATGGATAAATAAATTATGATATATTTATATAATAGAATACTACTTAGCAAGGAAAAAAGAACTACTGATATATAAGCAATACAGATGAATCTCAAAAATAGTATGTGTGATGGTTATATTTGAATGTCAACTTGGCTAGGCCTGGTTGAATAGCTGGGCAGCTGGATGTAGTATTCCCCATGATGAAACTGGTAATCAACTCCACAGTGGAATCTACTGGGAGCAGCTGCCTTTGGGTATGTGGTCTGCTTCCTATATATAAGGAGACTTTGAGAATAGCCTCTAGCATTTGGCAAGCTTGGAGCCTGCATGTAGCTGTGTTGTTGCTCAGCAGCCTGCTATGCTCTGCCAACCTTGGGACTTACAATGGACTTAAGTTAATGGCCTGCCATGTGGATTGGTAACATCAGGACTGTGCCTTTTTACTTGTCAATCTTGGGGCTTCTCGGCCTCAGCAGCCAACAGCTGTCGGGGTGAAGAAATGCCTCTAGCTCCAGTGGGCCAGGAGCAAGAGGCAGAGCTGGACCCCAAGGTTGAGAGGCTATTACCCAGCCCCTAGAGCCTGGCACTTTGAACTTGGACTTAAAGCCTTCAAATTGAAAGAATAAACTCCTGTCTGTTAAGGCCATCCCATTTGTGGTATATTCTTGTCAGAGTGGCACTAGGTAACCAGAACAGTACGTATAGTAAAAGAAACCTTACACAAAAGAATCATACTTGGATTCCATTTACATGAAGTTCTACGAGAGATAAAATAATTTATAATGGAAAAAAAATCAGAGCAGTGGTTGCTTCTGGGTGGATAGGGGTAAAAATGGGAAAGACGCACAAGAGGACTTTATGGGGCAAAGATAATATTCTATATCTTAATAAGAGGTTTGTGTTATACAAGTGAATACATCTGTCAGAACTTATGAATAGTACACTTAAAACATGCATTTTATTCCATGTAATTTTTACCTAGGGGGAAAAATTTTTTTGAACTCTAGTAAACTAATACATACTAAAGTATTTAGGGATTAAGTACAATGGTATGTGTAAAACTTTCATTGAAATGTATCCAAAAATAAAGTGGACTGATCTATAGGAAAACTGGGATGGATAGATGTTGTGGTAGTTAACTTTGTGTGTCAGCTTGGCTGGGCCTGGTTAAGTGGCTGGACAGCTGAATGTAGTATTCCCCATGATGGGACTGGTAACCAACTCCATGGTGGAATCTACTGTGAGCAGCTGAGTAGCTGCCTTTGGGTATGTGGTCTGCTTCCTGTGCATAAGGAAAAGCCTTGGGGATAGTCTCTAGCTTATGGCACGCTTGGACCCTGCATGTAGCCAAGTCGTTGTTCAGCAGCCTGCCATGCTCTGTCGACCTTGGGACTTAACAATGGACTTGAATTAATGACCTGCCGTGTGGTTTGGTAACATCGGGACTGTGCCTTTTTACTTGTTAGCCTTGGGCTTGTCAGTCTCAGCAGCCAGCAGCTTTCTGAGTGAAGAAAAGCCCCTAGCTTCAGTGGGCCAGGAGCAGGAGGCAGGGCTGAAGCCCAAAGTTGAGGGGTTTTCACCCAGCCCCGAGAGCCTGGCACTTGGAACTCAGGCTTAAAGCCTCCAAACTGTAAGAGAATAAACTCCTGTTTGTTCAAGCCATCCCCTTTGTGGTATATTCTTCTCAGAGCGCCACTAGGTAACCAGAACAGATGTAATAAAACAAATATACCAAACCAAACCAATTGTCATCAAAATATAGGGCAATGATAACTGTTGACTAAGTGGTAGGTTTATGGGTATATTATTCTTTAACTTTACTGTATACTAGCAATTTTTAAAAAATACCAGAAAAAAGACACAAATACATAAGAATGAAGAGGTTACTTTGAAAAAATAAAAATATCTGAACAAAATTTGCCTTTGAAAAAGATGGTTGTGGTACAGTGAACTGTTGTTATATAGCCTGTCTACCCATAGTCTTGTAAATTCCACAAAACGATTGGGTAGGACTATGCAAATAAGGTACTTATGGCACACTAACTCACTCACTGCCATCGAGTCAGATCCGACTCATAGCAACCCCTTTTTGGGTTTCTGAGGCAGTATTACTACAGAAGTAGATTGCCCCATCTTCCTTCCAAGGAGTGGCTGGTGAGTTTCAACCACTAGCCTTCTGGTTAGCAGTCAAATGCCTTAGGCACTATGCTACCAGAGCTCCCTATGGCACACTGAAGGGATTAAAAAACCAAACCAAACTCACTGCTGATTCCACTCATAGCATCCCCTTCTTGCATTTCCAAGGTAGTATCTCTACAGAAGCAGATTGCCCAATATGCCTTCGGAGGAGTGGCCAATGGATTTGAACTGCCTGCATTCTGGGTAGCAGTCAAATGCCTTAGGCACTATGCCACCAGAGCTCCTACTAAGGGGATTGTTGTTGTTGTTATTGCTACGTGCCCTCTACAGCCTCTAATGTAAATAAGGTACAAAGAACCCGTCAGGGTTTGAACCATGCAAATAAGGTGCATGAAATCCTTGTAAGGGATTAATTGGTTCTGCCAACAACCCACTCAGCTTAAACTGCACCTATGCCAGCAGTTGGAGGAGGACCTCACTACCATCAAGAAGAACTAGGAGTGGAACACGTCTTTTCCATCTGGGGTCCCTACACAGAGAATCACCGAGACTCAAGAGACAGAGCTATTACACTAATGATGGCATGAGACGGCAGTAGCATGGAACTAGCAGGCTAAACTCGCCAACTCATGAAGCAAAAGATCTGAGTGTCTTCAGGCAGGAGGCTTCCTGATGGTATGGGGTGCCTCTGGGCCCTTACTGGCAGAACTAAAGAGCTTTGTAACACTTGCCCAAGCAGGACAGAGGCCAGTCAGCCCAAAAGCCAAGGGCCACGTAAGAGGCCTGCACAGGGGCACAGCCGAGAAGAAGCTGCCTTGATCAAAGAACTGTACCCTGACTCGTTTTTGTTTCTTCTAAAAACTTGACTGCTCACCAGAAGGCTGGCGGTTCAAATCCACCAGCTACTCCTCGGAAGGAAGGTTGGGCAATCCTATTTCCATAGTGACACTGCCTCGGAAACCCAAGGAGGGGTCGCTATGAGTCAGGGCCAACTCGACGGCAAACAACAAGAAGTTGCTTCTGATCTTGAATTGTAACCTGTTAAAACCCACTGCTGGCAAGCTGACTCCAACTCACAGCAACCCTAAAGGACAGAGTAGAACTAATTGCCCCATAGGGTTTCCAAGGCTGTAATCTTTATGGGAGCAGACTGCCACATCTTTATCCCACAGAACAGCTGGTGAGTTCAAACCACTGACTTTTTGGTTAGCAGCCAAGAGTTTTAACCACTGCACCACTTCCCTAATAAATGCCATAATCATGAGTATGGTCTATGAGTTCTGTGTGCCCATTGCAATGAATGAATTATCAAGCCTCGCATATAAGTAGAGAGTGCCACGGGAGGGATGGCTGGTGTCAGAAATGGTAAAAAAGGTTGGGAGAGGGGAGGGATGTCTGACCTCCATTTCATAAAAATCATCTTTAGGCTGATGCTAATGTTCCTTGTCCTATCTCCCTGTATCTCTCTCCCCATGAAATTAGAGGAGGTCTGACACACTGCCATTTTTTATTGTAGCTAAAAGAAAATGACCAATCCTTATCATGTGTCTTGGGAGTTTTCAAAACGTTTTCACACAGATAATTTTAAGTGATCCTAGCCTCATTTTTTGGAAGGAAGGTTGGGCATCTACTTCCGTAGCGATATCGTCTCGGAAACCCAAGGAGGGGTCGCTATGAGTCAGGTCCGACTCGATGGCAATCAACAACAGCCTCATTTTATGCTTGAGAAAACTTAGGATCAGAACTTGCCAAATAACAAACACAACCAGTACCTTATGGAGCTGAGCCTAGAACTCACGGCTCTGCCTCCTCCTTCTCCTCTATTCTTTCAATCACACATCACTTGGAACTCCAAACACTGGAAGACAACATGGAAACTGCTGATATGCCATCAACCCTTCGGTATGAGGAGCTGTAGCGTCTGAATTCAAAAGACAGACAGAGGGAGATATATAGATAGTAAAAGAATTAATTCAATGTACAGAATGTGTATTTCTAACCCATATTATCTACTTCCATAGTGATACCACCTCGGAAACCCAGGAGGGGTCGCTATGAGTTGGGGCCTACTTGACGGCACATAACAACAACAACAATCCATATATGACAAAAGCACTGCCAAGCCCCACCAATTTATCTCAAGTTTGGGGAAATCTGTGACATCCTCCCTGTCTATGTGGATGGGCAAACTGCAAATGACGCCTGTAGCTAAGAATCTGCAACACAAAACTTGTTAAAACAACTCTCTGACATAATACTTCACACTCTTCTAACCAAACAGAGTATAACAAAAGCAGAACACAAGGAGGGGACCCAGGAACATTGCTCAACCCTAACACAATGAAAATTAAAGGCAAAAGCTTTACTAATTATCCCACAAATTAATCACTGTCTTCGAGGTATTTTGGCTTTATGTTTAAACACAACACACCCCAACAATTTTTGTTAAATTTAAACAAAGTGAGATAAACCAAGGAACATGAATAAAGTTTCCTTTAAAGCCTCAGAAAACTAATGTGTTTATTCAAATATTTACTGAGTGTGCCATGTACTCTGGGAACTGTAATAAAACCAGGACACAGTCCTTGCCCTCAAGCAGTTTATAATTCAGCAATATACTCAAGGCAGAAATCCTAGGTCCACCAGGGAGGGCTACAGGGAAAGTTCTGAAAAACAGAAAAAAGAGAGTACAAGTCAGCTCAAGCAAGGTGTCAGCTGGAATTTGAAGAACTCTAGGAAGATATGTACATGTAGAACTGGGGGGTAAGGAGGGGGCACTCTAGACAAAGATCAACAGGAGAAATTGGCTCTTGGGTAAGACTGCTTATAGACTGAGCAGAAGGAAGGGGAAAGAAACTCCCAAGGGATGTCCTGCCAACTCACTTCAGAGAGCAAACAGGGCAGAACAGAGGGCGTCACAGGATGCCTGACTTCTGTAGTTAACTGGGACAGACCAAGGATGGCTGTGACTTCCACAAATGGGAACCTAAAGTATATCTGCAACCAACTACCCTAGTTAGAAATCAAGACTTAACAAAGTCTTGGTAACACAGATCGTCTACTTAAAATCCAGGTGATTCTGCCACATATACATGGCTAACAGAAGGCCAGAGAAAGAGAGGTAATGGAAACGAAGGATTAACAGAGTGCAGGCTCTCAATAACTCAGGGAATAAAAGAACCAGGAACAATGGGTTTGGGTTTGAATCCCAGTTTAATTCATGACCTTGGGCCCATTTCTAATCTCTGCTGCCTTATCTGCAAAAGGGAAATGATACCATCCACCTCACAGGGTTGTGATAATTAAATGAGATTAACGTCTGCAGTGTAGTAAATTACTTTGTGTGGCTTTTCTACCCATAAGTCTTTGTAAACTCCAAGGTGGGATTTGCTATGAGCAAGTGAGGAGCTCCTGATTGCTGAAGGTATCTACCTGGAATATTTCTGTTGGGAGAGGCACAAAACAATGTTCTGGGAGGTGCCCACTCTCTCTCAGGTGCTTAGAGTTCTGAT